>NC_058161.1:20346748-20646748 GCF_020080835.1 Cotesia glomerata | reverse complement strand
CCAGCTGGGGTGGTTGGGTATATAAGGCTATAAGATCGAGCATTCTGCTTTCTAGCTCTGTCGTGCTTTTATTTTCCTCGTCGAGTTCTTCCGAGATCTTCTTATCTTCTTATCGCTCATTTTATAGGTACCGGTGCTTTGTTACATTTTGTACACGATTATTCTCATCCAGGGCCTTTAATAACCAGCTATTTACATTAGCTGGTTTTGGGTTGACACCCACAGTGCAAGAAGGGGACATTTGACTCTGGAATTCCATCAATTATATATAATTATGTGACTGAAAGTTATACTATAGTAAAATTTATCTTATAATATAGAAGAATAACTAATTAACAAGATCCCTCTGTCAAAAACCTCCATTACTTTTTAAGTTTCTCGTAATTATCATTTGACTGAGTGTGACTGGTGGGACTAAGAACAAATCCTTCTTTCTTACCAATGGTATACTTAAAATGCAATTTCAGTTTGACCATTAAACTTTTAAAAAATATTTCCCTCTCAATAAAAAATTTATCCTACAAAAATTCAATATTATGAAGAATTAGACTGATTACCTACGTAGAAACAATTAAAAAAAAATTTTTTTATTGTGACTGGTGGGACAGGCATTTGTGACTGGTGGGACAAGTACAAAATGTTTACATAAAGTTGTTTATTAAAAAGACTTTTATATTATTTCAACCTTAGAAACATTATTGTTTATATATTTAACTATAAATTATTTAGGATAATTAGAAAAAAACTAATTAAAAAACACAAATAAAGGATTTAGCATGCTGACAACACGATCTTGATAAACTTAGGTGTTAATTAATAACGAACATAAACAACATTTTTTCTTAAAACTATAATAATAAATATGCTAGTTAATAACAAACATAAAATGAATTTGTTCTTAAACTATTGAAACAACATTTGACCTGGATACAAGTTAGTACGGCTGAAAAGTTACCACAAGAGAAATAGTATATTACACATCTAGGGCAGTAAAATAAGAAATGTCTCAGATCACATGTAATTCTTGTCCGAGGTGAAGCCGAGGTCAATAAACATGTAATCTGAGGCTTTCTTATTTACTGCCCGTGGTGTGTATACTATTTTTCTCCTCGACGGAGGCGGAAAGCGGCATTTTCGTTTAGCGCAGCGGGACGAAAGTTGACGCTTTCCGCCCGGAGGTGAGTAAAATCGATTTTTTTATTGATTAAAAAAAATTGTCTTTACAAATTAGTAAAATATAAGCTTTTAATAATAAATTAGGACTACATTATAATGAATTAAAGAAATTTTAAAATTTTAGTCATTTTCCCATTTCGGATGGAATGCCCCATATTTGAAATATGCACGCAGAAACCAATTTTGTTAAGAAAACCTAAGATATGTTGTGGTAACAAATGAATTTGTTAACATAGAGATGACAAATTCAAAATTTAGGTTATAACAAGTTATTGATATGTTATAACAACAAAACAATTTTGTTACTATAGCAAAATTTTTAAGTTAATTCGGCAAAATACTTTAGTTAGTATAAGTAATTTTTTTGTTGAAACAGAAAAATTATACTATTAAAATAACAAAGAGAATTTTATGAAGTAACAAAGACAATTTTTTGAAGTAATAAAGATAATTTGTAAGAATAACAATTATAATTTGTTGGAATAACTTTGTTACAGTAAATTTTATAAGAATACATTTAAATATATGCTATAATCAGCTATAACTGATTTGGAAAATATTTTTGCAACAAATTAGTTTTGTTATTCTAACAAAATCATTTTGTGACAGCAACAAAATGATTTTGTTAGTACAAAATTTGAAACCTTTTTATTAATGAAACTAATTGATTTATTGCTATAACTACACTAATTTATTACCACAACATACTTTTCAGATCCCGTCTTTTGTTATTTCTCCAAAATCATTTTTATGCGTGCATAGTTCATTTATTTTAAGCTTATATTCTCAATATGAATAAACACTGATAGATGATTTTTCGACAAAGCCCTTTCTTATCTTTTACCTCAGGGAGTTTATATTTGTTATATAAAATTTAATGCTCCAGAAAAAATTAGCTTGTTCAGTGGAGCAGTTTCCAAGTTATCAAAATGTAAAAAAATAAAGCTTACAGGCACAAGCATAACAAAAGGGTTTACGGGCGGTATTTTCCCATAGCATTTAGCTTTCTCATATATAAAACTCAGAGATATAAAACTGTTTGAGTATTTTCCCAACAAGTTGATCTCTGAGAAGCGTAGTATGGAATCTCGTTAGGAATGGTCAGTGAGTATAAAGCAAGTAGCCAAGAAGTTATCCCTATCCAAGCTCACGGACAAATAAACTAATGAAGAAAGAAGAAGGGTAATCGGATGTGGTTACGCTACTCTGGCTATTGGTTATATCCATGGGTATTGGCTTGTATGTTGTGTGCCAGGATCTTCGACCAGAGTCAGCATAACCAAAAGAAGTACTCTCCCCAAGAATGAGCGAGAGATATTACACTCACTGGCAGTGTAACTTGGTAGGACGGTACGTAATTAACGCCTCATGTAGATCCTATCGTAGGCATCCCGGCAACTGGTACCAGCTTGGGTACATATATATACAAATATATATATATATATATATATATATATATATATATATATATATATATATATATATACAAATATATATATATATGTTGGATTGGTGGCAAAGGGACGAGCGTGACGAGCGAGTATGCTGTAGTACGACGGTTGATGTACGGCCTTGCGGCGAGTGTAATGGAATATTATTATCACCCTGCATATCGACTCCTACGTGTCGAATTAGCACGCAGCTCTGGCCTCTCTCTTATCTTATAGCATCTCACCATGGCTATTAACTACCAACAGGCCCTTACTCATAGTGATAGTCATACTAGCAGTAATAGTGACAGCAAAACTGGCTGAAGAATAAATAAAATCCATCCTAAGTTGCAAGTTCCAGGTCTTGGGTTCACAAGTATGACTTTTGTTAAATTCCACTGTACTTTTTTAAATATCGACATTTTTAAAGATATAAGCTCATTCTGATGTTACACTCATCAAGAGCTTTCATTTGAGTACCCACATGCATTTTTGATATATTTTTCATATATATATATATGAGAAATATATAAAAATTGCATGTGGGTACTCAAATGAAAGCTCTTGATGAGTGTAACATCGAAATGAGCTTATATCTTTAAAAATGTCAATATTTCACAAGATAAAAGGTAATTTCTTAATTAAGGTTGTTCGGACACTAATGCACTTGTGAATATCAAAAGCTAATTTTTTGATATGTTATGAACTGCAATCTCATACGTCTAAATTAATTTTTTGGATTAGATCTGACAAAAGGTTATCCTTTAATAAATTATTAAAAAATTGAAATTTAACATGTAGCCTATAGAGACTATTGGCGGATTTCACATATATCGATTTATTTGACTACCTCATAGGAAGATTAAAAAACAAAAAACTTGTATTTCAGTCGATCAACTTTCGTAGAATACGTTAAAAATAAAATGAAAATTTTCTGACAAAAGCTTTTAAAGATATTTTAATGCAAAAGATGAGAAATTCACGAAAATTTCAGGCCGACATATTTAAAAATAAATAAACCACGTGATTCAGCGCAGTCTGGCAACATTGCACAGAACAGAACGCGCGAATTTTGAATTTTAATAATTCCCGTGTATATTTATGGGTTATGTTTTTCAACTCAACACTACACAGCTAGATAAATATAAACAGCTGTTATGCGCGGTGTTGTCAGGTCTGAGTTTTGTGAAAAAATACTTGAGTCAAACGTTGACTATTTATTGTTTTTGTTAATGAAATTATTTAATTATTTTAATTAATAATAATGTAAGGTAACGGTTAAATTATAGTAATGAATTTTCGTATTCAAATTTTTAATTTTAATGAAAAAAAGTTTAGATTCTATTATGACTTACGGAGTACTGTCCGTGCAACCTTAAGTATCTAGAGATGGAAAATTTTCGAATGCAGCCTAAATACTTATCTTAATAAATTGACTATCGGTAAGAATGAAATGAAACAAATTCAAATCAAGACCTTAGCAATGACACTAAATTTCACTAAAAAAACCTATCATATGACTATCCTAAAAACAAAATTTTTGTGACAGCAAAACTGCCTGAAAAATAAATAAAATCCATCCAAACTTCCAGGTTCTAGGTTCCACGTCTTGGGTTCACAAGTGTAGGTATCCCTATGGATCTGTTGAGGAATGGGTGACTCTTTATACCCGGCACGACCTGACCATCCGCTATCTGGTATCCGCTATCCAACTCAGTTCACGTGTACCCAATGTTATAATGCCGCGGATAAACTCGTTGAGGTTAAATTAATGGCAGTGTGTTGGTTTAGGAACCGAAAGACATTGAGACAATACAAAGCCGACTAAAGGTTCCAAGGGACTAAAGGCCAGGACGATCACCTACCAGAGAATGTACTGATACTAGTAGTAGTAGTAGTAGTAGTAGTAGTAGTTGTAGTTGTAGCAGTAGTAGATGTTGTGTTGTTGTTGTTGATGCTGTAGAAGCTAGAAGAGATGACAGGGGTTGGAAAAACCCATTGTGTTACGACTCCCCGTGAGTTTGTCGTGACTTCTTAAAAAGTTACTAAAGAAGAGACCGGACAGAGACAGAAGACAGAAGGAGAAATATCCATCCTCTTCTCCTTCTTTTGATTCTGATCCGGGGGGGATCGCTCGGCAGTCAGCAGCCGGCAGGAGGACAGTATCTTCTTTTTTTTTTTTTTTATTTTTTTTTTCAGGGTTCTTGCAGCCATTTTCTTCCCTGTCAAGGATTGATATCGAGGACGTTTTTTCTAGTGGATCCGGAAGCTGACGTGTACGCGACACGCATTGCTTTTTAAAACAAAACCCCAACACTGCCAATGCCTGTCAGTTCCTTCAAATAGTTGGCAAAAAACTGCGGAATCATTTAGATACAATAAAGGACTAGTTTTTGCAGCTTGGATCCTTCGACGGGAATTAATTCCATTATAAGATGAGTGATCGCAAGCTTATCATTGAGTAACTCAATTACTCAGAAGCTGATACTGAGATACATGTCCGTCCAGGTTGGAATACATATATATTGATGTATGGTGGATATGTTTGTGCAAACGGGAGAAATCTTCAGTTGACTGAACCCCGGCGAGTCATTGCCTAATAATGAACCAATGCAGAAGGCAACTGGATACTCGATTGCAGAGTATCATTTCCCACGGCGGAGTTGGTCAAAGCTTAGCCTGCGAGTTAGGCGCCGGATCGTTATCCAGGTAGCTCAATAAACGTAATCGGGCATCCACTGTCGTCGGATATATTTACTTATATGCTTATGTATGTTTCCGTCTATCCATTAGCCAGGCAAATGCCTCGGGATGTGTAACCAGACGATAACGATATGAGAGAAACCCTCCAATCCGCTCCTAATCAAGAGCAAGACCCCCAACTCACGCATTTCTTTCATTCCAAACGGTACTATTTTTCCTTTGTTGCTCATGCTTGTATTGAATTTGTGCATACAGCCGAATTAAAATTTAAATCGTAGATTTAGTGTATTAAAAGTTAAAAACGTAAGTTCAACGTATTGGTTAAAATCGTTATTTGAACGTCAAAAACGTTAGTTTTACCAATTCAAACCGATAAGGAGTGAAAATAAGTAATATCAAAACTATTTAGATAACTACATGCTTTTAAACGGAAGTACGATAGTGTTTTTTCAATTTTGCTAGGCAGAATTTCAGTTTTTTGGTTTAAATTCTACCATCCGATAAAAATACTTAGTACGAATTTTTTACTTGTGAAATGGTTTCCAAAATGGTTTTTTTCGTAGGTATATGGCTGTTTAAGAAGACTACCAAGTGTTTAATTAAGAACCAGTGGTACTTGGAGTATCTTTGGGTACTTTCACAGCTAGGAAATTTCGCCTTAGAAGCTATCAAGCTCATTTTTCTTTTAAAAAGTGTCTATCAGACGCCAAATGATCAACTAGAAAGATAATTTTGAGTACATGAATAACGATTTTTGTAACTTTTGATTTTTATTATGGATTATATATTTTTTTTTTCAAACAGTTGAATTTATTCTTTTTTGAAAATATTGAATCTACATTTTTCACGTCCAATACATTAAACTGATGCTTGTATAAAATTAGTGCATACACTCCAAGATTCTTCAGATATGTGCTTTGTTGAAGCTTTCTCAGCAAGCGCTTCAATCTACAGTTTATAATGAAGGTTTATAAATAATAATAATGATGATGCTGATGCTGATGTCGATGGAATCAATAACGCCGGAGGTGGAAAGATGTCTGATCCTCGGGGTAACGATCGTCAACTTTGAGCTGGTCTACGGACCGGGATAATTTCTCCTGGGTAGATAGATAGCCGATCGTCGACCTCCATCAAAAGCTTAACTTGCTCACCCGTTTGAATGTACATTATATTGGTGTTTAGTTGGATCTAGACGAGGGTGTTATTAAATGGAAGAGCCAATTACCAAGTTTAACTACTCAAAAGTTTTAACATAACCTATGGATTAAAAAATGTATTGTTGGAAAATCAATCATCAACTGAATCGTTTATTTGAGAAACCCTATAAGTCAAAAATAGTAAATTTTTCAGGAGAAGCAAAAAACATTTTTCTCGGTTAAGTTTGCATTAACATCATGAACCAATGATGAATAATAATAATGTTAGTATCCCGAAAAAATATTCGAGCGTGGAAAAATTTAATTGTTAATTACTACTATTCATAATAATGATTTGAAGTTGATTGACTTATGGGGTTTCTCATCAAAACGAACAAAATGGTAATAAAATCATTAATTTATTAATTTTTCTCCGTCCATCATTTATTATATTTATAAAATAAAGTACGAAATATATATTGGAACTACAACTAACGAAAATTATAATAAATCATCTATTTTTAATTTCAAATTAGTCAACTGAGAGTCTACAATAAAACAACATTTTAATTTATTACAATCTAACTTTATAAAACTAAAATTGCAAAGATTATTAAAATCAAAGTATTTAACAGTAAATATAATATATTTTTATTTGGTTATCATTAATTTCAGAATTTAAATCAGTTAAATCAGAGTCAACTATAAAACAACATATTTTTAATTTTAATCCATCAAGCTAGTATTGTAACACTCATTAAAATTCAAGTATTTAACAGTAAATTTATTTTCTAATTATCTAATAATCAATCATTTTTAAATTAAAGTCAGTGAAATCACATCAAACAATAAAACAATAATTTAATTTAATTTTTCAAACCCATACTGCAAAAATGATTAAAATTTAAGTATTTTGCATTGAAATTAATTTTTCTACTCAGAAGAAGTTTTTTTGAAAAAGAAAACACAAAAAGAAATTCATTTTTTGAATTTTGAAATTGAATGTTTTTTCGAAAAACCCCATAAGTCACTGACTTATAGGGTTTCTCAACTAAACGAGATTTATATCGACCGATTGGTTAGGTCTTGAACACGGATTTAAGATTTTTTGGTGCTGGTATAAGTGAGGGGAAATTAAAAGAACCGAAAAATGCAATAAACCCGATTTCGAAAAAAATATGACTTGTGGGGTTTCTCAAATAAACGATTCAACTATCTGTTATTTTTTTTCCTCTAGGTAGAAAAATTATTTTCAGTTAAATATATTAAATTTTATAATAATCCTGGTTGTATAAATTGAAATGAACAATTTAATCGAGGGACAGTGTGAGCTGATTGGGGTTGATCCGATTGCTTTTTAGTTCCATTAGTTGTTTCACCCGAGCTGTCCTGGCACGTATTCGGGTCCGATACCTCCGGGGTATGGGCAAACAAATGAAACGTTCGATAGTCGCACAATATGGCGGGTATTGAGGCTATCCTCGTCACGTTATAGTAAAACCCACCGTAAATTCAACATCTGGCTGTCTTTCTTCAGCTTCAGGGTGAATCTGGCCCCCCTCAGCCTCAACCAAGAGCTTCTATTCCAGCACCCAGAGTTACAGAGTTTGAGATACTTCACTTCGAAAAGGGAAAGGGAGCCAGAGAGGACTCTGTCTGATCCATGACCAAACATATCCAGACGAATGAGAGAAATTCGTTGACCCGTGATATACTTATGCCAATATTTACACGGTACACTATAAAAATGAATATCCCCGGCGAAGAATTCTCGGCGAGCTTTTTCACTCTTTGGTATAGAATGAGGATATATTTACTCCAGTACTCTGAGAGAAAAGAAATATAAATATTTTCCGAGATAACTATTGCAATAAAAAGGATTGTTGATGTTTATTATTGATGAGAAGGTATATATCTGAATTTTAATAAAGATACTAAAGTGAGATTTAATGGAAGACTGCGGTTTGTCGGTATCTCTGGACGTTTGAGCACTTGGTGTTCTATTGGTATTGATATTGACCAGTTACCAGTCAGTGGCACACTTGGATAGATGAGTTGTCGAGTTAAATTGAAACTAAAGGCTATTGTGGATGATAGTGGCGAGAATGGTCACGAGGATGTCGAATATTGGGGAAGCTAACCTAAACAACGGTTTTACTGGCCCGCGGAAGTGTAACGGGGACAATAATTGAGAGCAACTGCCCGTAAATGTCACATTTTAACGGCATGTTCACGCGTGTTTATGTTTACACTCTCTTTTTTATACAAGGATATTTATTCATGTCTCAATCATGATTAACGGGCACAACCAGTGGAAATTTTCAAAAAATCGATTTTTTCATATTTCGATAGGTTATGGGGCATTCCACAGTGACTGGTGGGACATTTGACTCTGGAATTTCATCAATTGTATATAATTATGTGACCGAAACTTATACCATAGTGAAATTTATCTTATAATATAGAAGAATAACTAATTAACAACATCCCTTTGACAAAAACCTCGATTACTTTTTAAGTTTCTCGTAATTATCATTTGACTGAGTACGACTGGCGGGACTAAGAAAAATCCTTCTCTCTTACCAAAGGTATACTTAAAGTCCAATTTCAGTTTGACCATTAAACTTTTAAAAAATACTTCCCTCTCAATAAAAAATTAATCCTGCAAACATTCAATATTATGAAGAATTAGACTGATTACCTACGTAGAAACAAGTAAAAAAATTTGTTTTTATTGTGACTGGTGGGACAGGCATTTGTGACTGGTGGGACAAGTACAAAATGTCTACATAAAGTTGTTGATTAAAAAGACTTTTATATTATTTCAACCTTAGAAACATTAATGTTTATATATTTAACTATAAATTATTTAGAATAATTAGAAAAAAACTAATTAAAAAACACAAATAAAGGATTTAGCATGCTGACAACACGATCTTGATAAACTTAGGTGTTAATTAATAACGAATATAAACAAAATTTTTTCTTAAAACTATAATAATAAATATGTTAGTTAATAACAAACATAAAATGAATTTGTTCTTGAAACTATTGAAACAATATTTGACCCGGATACAAATTACTACGGCTGAAAAGTTACTAGGAGAGAAAAATCGATTTTCTTATTTAAAAAAAATTTTTAAATTTTAGTCACATGAAACACCCCTTATACCTTTAAAAATAACATATTAGAATTCCAAATCGATATCTCAAATAATTTTTGTTACAGCCATTTAGCTTTGTTTCTTCAAAAATTTTACTGTATATTCTTTAAATATCTATTAATATACCCTTAAAATAAAAATTCATACAGGAATTTTTTAAATTTTAATTTTCAAAAACCAACAATTTTTTTAGGCTGTTACACTGGTTGTGCTCTTTAATAAGAAAATAAACTAATAAAATTTGTTAAATCCAATCACATGATATTCTTCAGAACGGAACACGCTTGACTTTTTTTTTCATAAAGGCTGGGATATAAAATCGCGATGGATTTAATAATAAATAGAATAAAAAGTGTAACCGGGTAATGGGGTTAGCTGGCAGTAGATGAATTCTGGTTTAGCAGGAATGCACGTACATCCTATTTCAAAAGTAAGAATTTTTCTATAGACCCTCGAGAGGAATAAAATGATGAGTTTGGTGAGCAAGTCCAGTAGGAACGTCCGTTCAGGAGTCTAGACTCGAGTCTGGATTGTTGATGGGCTGCATCTATGAACTGGTACTCGTAGTGACCGCTGACCACTGTCCATTAGATCCTCCTAGAGTTGGCCGTTTTCCAAATATTGTTGGTTATAACTATAACATGAAAATTTTAGCGCTCAACTCTCCGGTAGTTGGATGATATTGATTTTTCCACGGTAACGACCAGTGAATAAATAACCACTACAAAACATAGAACATTTGGATTTGGGTGATGGTGCTACCGAGGAACTGAAGAACTGAATAACTGAACAAGTTTCTATATGTTATATGTATGTCCCTGTTGGTCGGTATGGCTGAGAAACGTACCGATAGCAAGTAGGGGGAGTAAGTAGATGCCAGTTGAGAGGCAATGGGATTCAGTGGTACGTGTTTAAAGGAGTGGAGCTGAGAGAGATGAAGGCGATCGTCCAGCTGGTCCGCGTGCACAAATTCCCACGAGAAAACCCAACCAGTGTCTCCTCTCTCTAGCACGGATCCTCGATGCTTGCTCGTTGCTACTAAAGAGGACCCGAGATATAGAGCGGCAGAACTCCATAATAGATCTCCTGCTCCCGTCGTTGTTTCTTCTTGCACCGATGATTGTCGACTCGCCGATGCATAAAGTGTTAGAATGCCAGATGCTAAATTTCTCAAGATATTCCAAAGGCTTGTTTAACCAGACCTATTTTTATTGTTTCATTATTCAGAGATAATTTCGTCAAATCGCTCGACAATATATACCTACAGTAGCGCTCAAAAGTATTTTGACAAATATATTTAATGGTTTAATTAAAAATAAATATGAAACACAATAATTATTTATTTATTTTTTTAACACCTTTTGAATAAACTACAGAATAGTGTCAAAGAGGTTCTTATTCGTAATAAAAGAAAGTTTAATTTTTAAAATATTAGGAAAATGGTGGCTCAAAAGTATTTTGACATTTTTGAAAAAAAAACTAATTTAACGCATAATTATAATTTACAGCAATAAATATATTAGTATTTAGTAGCATATCCCTTGGCCTTTATGACAGCCTTGCATCGCTCCGGCATTGAGTCGATTAATTTTTGTAATCGACTTATTGGAATTTGATCCCACTCATTTTTTAGAGTTTCAAACAAAGCGTTTTTGTTTGAATAATTTTGGGTTTTTACACTACGTTTCAATTCTTCCCAGAGATTTTCTATCGGATTCAAGTCGGGACTTTGACTTGGCTACTCAAGAACTTTAACTTTTTCACGATTTAATAAGTCACTAATATGCTTTGATCTGTGTTTGGGATCATTGTCTTGTTAAAAATACCACTTAGCTGGCATGTGATGTTTAGCATATGGTAACATCTGAGACTTTAATATATTTGCATACATGAACCGATCCATTTTTCCTTCTATTCGAACTAATGGTCCAACTCCAGACCGTGAAAAACATCCCCAAACTATCACACTACCACCTCTATGTTTAACTGTGGGTATTTGATACCGATAATCGTATTTTTTGTTTACTGGACGCCGAATGTACTTGATACCATCAGATGACATTAAATTAAATTTACTTTCGTCACTCCATAAAACTTTAGACCACTCTAAACTTGACCACGATATATGCCGTTTCGCGAACTCAAGACGAGACTTCCTGTTTTTTTTCGCTATTAAAGGTTTTTTAGCCGGTCTTCGGCCATATAACCCTAGGACCTTTAAGCGTCGTTTAACAGTAGAAACATGAATATCTACGTTATATTTTTCTTTTAATTCATTTTTTATCATTATAGCGGACATCCGTATATCATTTGCTGATAACTTTTTTATAATATGATCGATGTAAGAAGAAGTTTTTCTTGGGCGGCCTGTTCGAGGCTTACTTTCGACAGTTTTTCTTTTGTTATAGACTTTATTCCATAAGCTAACTAACTGTCGAGACACTTTAAACAAACGAGCAACTTCTGTTTGTTTCAATCCTTGTTTTAATGCATTAATAACGGCTTTTTTAAAATCACTAGAATATTCCTTGCACTTAGGCATATTGAAGTAACCACAACAAGTAAATATATGTAATAATAAAAACTAAGGAACAAGTAATCTGCGAGAGTTTTTCAAGTCAAATGCGTGTCAAAATACTTTTGAGCTCACGGTAAGTCAAGTACGTTCGGTGGCGCGGTGTGTAAACAAACAAATTGTAATTTGATACGCTTAAATAGTCGCAATTACACTACTCTACATTATACTCAATACATTTTCCGATAGGCTTTTATTTTAAAAAAATATTAAAAAATTTTATGTTGTCAAAATACTTTTGAGCGCTACTGTATTTATGGGACTAAAATTTAAAAATTTATCTAATTTATTATTAAATGTTTATATTTTACCAATTTGTAAAAAAAATTTTTTTTAATCAATAAGAAAATCGATTTTTCTCTCCTAGTAACTTTTCAGCCGTACTAACTTGTATCCGGGTCAAATGTTGTTTCAATAGTTTCAAGAGCAAATTCATTTTATGTTTGTTATTAACTAACATATTTATTATTATAGTTTTAAGAAAAAATTTTGTTTATGCTCGTTATTAATTAACACTTAAGTTTATCAAGATCGTGTTATCAGCATGCTAAATCCTTTATTTGTGTTTTTTAATTAGTCTTTTTCTAATTATCCTAAATAATTTATAGTTAAACATATAAACAATAATGTTTCTAAGGTTGAAATAATATAAAAGTCTTTTTAATAAACAACTTTATGTAGACATTTTGTACTTGTCCCACCAGTCACAAATGCCTGTCCCACCAGTCACAATAAAAACAAATTTTTTTAATTGTTTTTACGTAGGTAATCAGTCTAATTCTTCATTATATTGAATATTTGTAGGATAAATTTTATCTATATTAATATTGTTATCTATATTAATATTATAAAGAGGAAAAATTTGATTGTTTGTTTGTTTGTTTGCATCGAATAGGCTCCGAAATTACTGAACTGATTTGAAAAATTCTTTCACTGTTGGGAAGCTACACTATCCTCGGATGACATATGCTAGGTTATATTATGATTGATTTTGAAATTTTATCAAATATTAAGCAATCTATTAGTGTATTTTATGTTAATAATAAAATTTTATTTTTTTTCTGTTGCAGGTGAGTGAATTTTTTACAATTACTGTCCTTACAAATTTTAATGGTAAGAAATATTTTTATTTATATAAAAAAACACCTATAAGTTTAAGCCAATGCTATTAAAATGTTTTCGTAACACCTCCCCACTTGAAAAAATTCCCCCTACGACTTTTTGTTCTTCTATATTATAAGATACATTTTATTATAGTATAAGTTTCAGTTACATAATTATATATAATCGATAGAATTCTAGAGTCAAATGTCCTACCAGTAACTACGGAATGCCCCACATAAGCCTAAACCAAATGAACTATGACTTTAGATATCCGTTAGATCCTCCCCTATATAAAAAATCCATATAGAAAACCAGCCTGGATTTCCACATGGCGTTTTCGGATAGATTCTCATATGATTTCCTTTATAGGAATCCAGGGTAGGATCCTACATAGATTCCCATATTAATCAGGCGAAAAAAAATTTATTTAAAAAATTAAAAATAATTATGAAGTAATTGCTATTGATTAAGTATTCATTGAAATTAATTCTGAAAAACGAATTTTGTAATTTTATCTAATGAAAAAATTGCTCGCGTCTGATGGACTTGAACCCGGTACCTCATGGTTGACATTCTTCTACGCTACTTGCTGGCCTAAGTCACTCTTACGAGGTCTATGTTTATTCCATTTATATAAGACACTATAGGAATCCATATTTCCTTTGTGGATTCCCATATAAGTTCATGTGGATTTTTTTTTTATAGATTAACTAAATGAACTATGACTTTAGATATCCTTTAGATCCCCTGTACAATATCTATAAAATTTCCCACTCGTAAATCCTCAAAATGACATAAGAATCTTCCCCCTAATCCAAATTAGATCTCCCTAGAAAGTAACCTTGAGCTTAAAAGTTAGTATCTAACAATTATCAATTCAATATAAATTATGTGGATGCTCAATAATTCAGGTTTATCGGAATCAATGAAGATAAATCATAGTACCTCGTAGGACTTGCTCAGCATTTAATATATATGTGTAGGCATGTATTGTGCAGATGGTGCGTTAACCAGGAGTTAAAACTACCTCCCATACAAATGCTAATGAGTTAACAGATCTGTTAATGACTGGCAAAGTACCTGCTGGGTTTAATACGACCCTCGAGATCATTTTAACGTCTATTAAATTATTTTGGAGCACATACCAATTAACTCCCGATTACGCGTAGGTTTAATATAAACGATATATATTTATATTGTGTGTGTATGTGTGTATAGACGATAAACCTAAGGATAAATTATTGGTACTTACCCTATTGTTCTGTTCTCGGGCACCGCAAGTTTGAATCGTGGCTTTAATCTGTAACAAAAAGATATTTCATGTTTAATCGTCTATTCTATTCTCGGATCCACGCAGAACCCATTAAAATTCTTGGATAATAAGGGAATATTTTTTGTGTTAGTGTTATCGCGATTACGATTCTCCCCTCTGTTATATATTCTATTCTTGGATGGATTGTTATTAAAATATTAAATCTCAGGCAATTACTGGGTTTTATTTTTTTCGGGTTAATTTATTCTGTTGCGGTGGGAATAAGAAATACTAAACAAGTTAACTTAAGAAGAGTCTTAAATTTATCTGGTATCTTTTGTTGTATTGGTGGTGAGAGCGAAACTGAGGTTCAATTGCACCACAGTTTACCCACTCACAGAATCCACCGTGAAGAGTTAAGAGTAAAGAGTTTACTTGAATACCTTCACTGGGATTACGCGGGTTTACGGCGGAAAATAACCCCAACATCGTCCTCGTAAACTTCCAGACCAACAAACTATCATGCTAATTTTCTGACCAGTATAATATATATAATCATAATAATATTTATTGGCTTGGTTTATTTACCTTTTTAAATTACCCATAAATAAATAAATCTTTAATTGTTTTGAGTTTGTGGAGTAAACAGTGGGAAAAAAAAAATTTTTTCTTTTGGTAGATTTAGTGGATGGTAATCTATATTATTAAAAGGATAAGAAAAAATTTTTCATATATTTAGGCTGCATTCGAAAATATTTCTAGATACTTAATTAAGAAATGACATTGTGACTAGTGAAATATTGACATTTTTAAAGATATAAGCTCATTCTGACATTACACTCATCGAGACCTTTCATTTGAGTACCCACATCAATTTTTCATTTATTTTATTTATTTATTTATATATATATATGTATATATGAAAAATATATCAGAAATGCATGTGGGTACTTAAATGAAAGCTTTTGATGAGTGTAACATTGGGAAGAGCTTATATTTTTAAAAAATATATTATATGATTAAGAAATGACCTTGTATCTTGTAAAATATTGACATTTTTAAAGATATAAGCTCATCCGGATGTTATACTCATCGAGACCTTTCATTTGAGTACCCACATCAATTTTTCATATATTTTATATATTTATGTATATTATATATATTTATATATGAAAAAAATATCAAAAAGGTATGTGGGTACTCAAATGAAAGCTTTTGATAAGTGTAATATCGGGATGAGCTTATATCTTTAAAATACATATTGCATAATTAAGAAATGACCTTGTATCTTGTGAAATATTTTCAAAGATATAAGCTCATCCTGATGTTACAGGCATCAAGACCTTTCATTTGAATACCTACATCAATTTTTTATATATTTTATATATATTTATGTATATTATATATATAAATATATGAAAAATATATCAGAAATGCATGTGGGTACTCAAATGAAAGGTCTTGATGAGTCTAACATCGGGATGAGCTTATATCTTTAAAATACATTGCATAATTAAGAAATGACCTTGTATCTTGTGAAATATTGACATTTTCAAAGATATAAGCTCATCCTGATGTTACACACATCGAGACCTTTCATTTGAATACCCACATCAATTTTTCATATATTTTATATATTTATGTATATTATATATATGTATGTATATAAAATATATCAAAAATACCAGTGGGTACTTAAATTAAAGGTCTTGAATTCCTAATTTTTTAAAAATTAGCTATCTCTTTTCAATCAAAAATTATACCTCATCGAAGTCACCGAAAACGTGATTTTCACTGTTTTGATAATTTTAAATGGCCGCCATTTCTAAACTAATCGATCGATTTTGCTTATCTTCAAACTCATTCAAGGTAATTATCCAAAGAATATTTATACCAAGTTTCATTTAAATCCGTTGAGAATTCTAGACGCTATCGTGTTTACAAGCCGCATTGTATATATGCATAAATATATAAACTTTTGAACCAATGCTAATTTTGAGCCTTACTCAACTACATAAGAGATAAAATGACTAAATTTCTACAAAATCTACCTAATAAAAAGACGAACTAAAAAAATTACACGCTAGCTAAAATTAAACCCTAATTTTAAACGATCTCATTAAAACTTAAAAATACAAGAGCTGTAATTATTTTTAACTGTAATAATTTTATCGAGGAATTAAAAATTTAATAAATAATTATTTAAGATTAACCTTGACTTGTACTTGCGGTTGAGCACTTAAAGTTAATATTACACATACAGTGGCGCCATAACTAATTCTATGAATCCAGGAAGACACGCGACAAAAATTCCATGCATCTCCGAGCGTTGTGGTAATTTTCAAACCTCGCTACTCCACACTCGGGTTATGTTATATATATGCACATATAAACGTGCTCGCCGCTTTTAACTGACGTGCGATACATATATATTATACGGTACGTTCTTTTCTATATAGATATAGATATATATTTATATAAAATAGCAATAAGTCTCATAAAATATATCCATATTTACGTGTATAAATTACAAATTTTTTTATTTTACTCTAGAAAAACCTTTTTTATCGTCTCTCGGTCTCGTGTCAACGCGATATTAAATTTCAGATGTGAATTTGTATTAAAAGTAATGGCTCATGTTTTTTTTATTATGTTACTTTATATGAGGATTTATTTCGTTAAATTATTATTTCATTTTAAATCTCAGCACACATTTATATTTTATTTTCATTTAATTACTTCTTAAATTAAAATATACTAGCAACTTTGCCGTGAATTTTAAACCATAAATAATTGAAGTTTTGTTTTATTAAATAGTGGCTTTTGTTAAATTGTACTGTAATTTCTTAAATATTGACATTTTTAAAGATATAAGCTCATCTTGATGTTACTCTCATCAAGAGCTTTCATTTGAGTACCCATTTGCATTTTTTATATATTTTTCATATATACATATATATAATATATATAAGTATATAAAATATATGAAAAATTGATGTGAGTACTCAAATGAAATGTCTCGATGAATGTAATATCATACTGAGCTTATATCTTTAAAAATGTCAATAGTTCTCGAGATACAAGGTAATTTCTTAATTACGGACATTTTTAAAGATATAAACTCATCCCGATGTTACACTCATCAAGAGCTTTCATTTAAGTACCCACATGCATTTTCAATATATTTTTCATATTTACATATATATATAATAACATGAAATATATGAAAAATTGATGTGGGTACTCAAATAAAAGGTGTCGATGAGTGTAACATCAGGATGAGCTTATATATTTAAAAATGTCAATAGTTCACAAGATACACGGTCATTTCTTAACGATGTAATATGTATAATATATATTTTAAAGATATAAACTCATTCCGATGTTAAACTCATCAAGAGTTTATCATAAATATATAAAATATATGAAAAATTGATGTGGGTACTCAAATGAAAGGTTTTGATGAGTGTAACATCAGGATGAGCTTATATCTTTAAAAATGTCAATAGTTCACGGGATACAAGGTAATTTCATAATTATTAACATTTTTCAAGATATAAGCTCATCCTGATGTTACACTCATCAAGAGCTTTCATTTGAGTACCAACTTGTATTTTTGATATATTTTTCATATATACATATATATAATATATATATAAATATATGAAAAATTGATGTGGATACTCAAATGAAAGGTCTCGATGAGTGTAATGTCGGGGTGAGCTTATATCTTTTAAAATGTCAATAATTCACGAGATACAAGCTCATTTCTTAATTATTGATAATTTTAAAGATGTAAGCTCATCCTGGTGTTACATTCATCAAGAAAATTTGTCGGGTGCCTGAAGGAAGACCGAAGTTTTGTTGACCGAAGTTAAAATTTTTCTTTAAATTCTATTCTTGGTGCAAGTCATTTTTTCTTATCATAAATACTTGATACAATAAATTTTTATATTTGATAAAGATTTTTAGATACTTTAGGGAAGCAGCGCCACCTACTTCAGCTGAAAATAAAATTTTCTCACCTTGAGAAAATTTTTCTCGAGAATATTTGATACCCATTTTATATTATTTTACCGTGCAATTATACATATTGAATGAAAAAAAATGATGAAATATTATTTGACATGTTTATCAATAAAAATGTTAATGAAAATTAACTTCTATCTTTATATTTAATTTTTTGGAGCAAGAGAGGAATTTTCTCAAGACAAGAAAATTAACTTCTATCAAGAACTAAATTTTTTGGAGCTCTCGGCTGAATTTTCTCAAAACAACAAGATTTTCTTGAGTTAAATAAATTTTCTTGGATCAAGATACGTATTTCTTAAAGCAAGAGAATTCATTTTGTTGGAATAAGTGAAATTTCTTCAAAAAAAATTTTTTTCCGCTCAAGAAAATAATTAGGAAAAATATTTTCTTGGCTCAAGTGAACCTACTCTCATCTGAAAAAAGTAGTAGGTCAGTATTTGAGACTGGCATGCGTGTAAACTGACAATGAGAGGAGGATAAAAAGAATGGGGTGATTTTTTACGGGTTTGAGCAGTGAAATTGTTAATGATAGGTCACTAAGATCGCTGGAGAGTAAAGAACCGTAGCAAAGTGCCGAGAATTAACTTATGAAGCATCTCTTGTAGTACACGGAATATAAATAAATCCGACGAAAATAAAATAAAATAATAATAAATAACCTTTGGGCTTGAAATAAACCTAATGGAGGTAAATCTTTTAAGTGTAAATATTAACTTTTTAAATAAATAACCCCCAGAATGTCATTATTATTTATATGTTGTGCTATTACTTTATTCGAAAACTTAAGAGGGTCCTCGGAATTATTTATATTAATATTCTTAATGTTTTTCATTTTTTAACTTGTTTTATTGCCTTAGACAAGACAAAAATAATAAATATTTTTATTATTCGACTCTAAAGAGAAGCGTGTAGTAAATTTCCCGATGAAGGTTTGATAAAAAGTAATCACTGTAGACGGCGATATTTATTTAAAGCGGCGCGACGCAAATTGGTTATTTGACATGGCAACAAAAGTCGGACAATTATTTGACATGAATTTACCGAAACTCCGGTAAAATAAATCCACTCTATTGTTATTATAACTCTTTTATTTTGTTTTGTTTTGTTTTGTTATTGTTATTGTTGTTGTTATCGGCATCGAATTCGTCCTTGGTTAAACAACTGAAACGACATTCGAATAATCGATTAATGTCTATCCGGCCACTGCACAATGTCCATTCATTCAAACAATTTTTATTTATATAATTATTGTGTTTTAATCTTATTTGTAAATAAAACCTGGTAGTTGTTTGTCATAAGTTAAAAAAAAATGTTTTTTATAAAATGATATTATTAATAATATATAACTTGTGTTACAATAAAATAATGACATCAAAAGTAAAATTAGATCTGTATGAGAGAGTAATTTTTAATCTAGACTGGTGAGGTATGCAAATTAAAGTTTATTTAATAAGCATAAAGATGCAATTTAAAAAAATTTTACAAGTTATCGCATTCAATAGTTATTTTGCAAAGAAACAAAGTTCTAAATTTTGAGACTTTTTAAGAATTTAAATTTCTGTCATTCCTAAACTATTTAATTAAGAAAAATATATAAGTATGCAAATTAAAACTTACTTAATAAGCTTTCAGATGGAATTTACAGAAATTTGATAGGATATCGCGTTCAATTGTTATTGCACTGAAATACGGTAAAAGTGAAAATTTTTGTGATTTTTAAAAATTTTTGAATTTCTGTCATTCCTAAACTATTTAAATTAGAAAAATAGATAAGTATGTAAATTAAAGCTTATTAAATAAGCTTTTAGATGCAATTTACAGAAATTAAATATGATATCGCGTTTAATTGTTATTGCACGGAAATACGGTAAAAGTGAAAATTTTAACGATTTTTGAAAATTTTTTGCTCTCATTTCTAAACTAATCGACCGATTTGGCTGATCTTTGAACTTAACCTCGAAAATTGTCCTAAGAATGAGTATATTGGGTTTTATTGAGATCCGTATAGAATTGCGGGAGTTAGAGAAGAGACAAGGCCGGTTGTATCGTATCTATACACATAGATACATAAACTTTTGAACCATATGCATTTTCTGAATCTGCTTGACGAGCCGAGTCTAAATATAGCAAAACTTTTCAAAAGTTCCGTTATGAGGACCAATGCAATAGATTTCTATGAAATCTACTAATTATTGCTACGATTTGAACTCGGTTAAGAAATTTGAACTTGTATAACGCAGAAAAATTTTTTGCATGGCAAAATTACCTTTAAATATGAAAATGCTCGGAATTCTTTTGATATAACCAATAATAGAGACTTTAATAGAATAAAAAAAATGTAAATCAAAAAAACGAATAACAAGTATGTAAAGATAAATCCGAAATGCGATAAAATTCTTAAAGTTCCTTGGAGAGTGGACGAATTCCTAAAGCAAGAGAGTCGAGTTTGAATCGACCCAGATTCCTCGCCGGAAATTAACTAAACTAAAGAAAGAGGCTAAATCAAAAGAGAAAAGTCAGTAGTCAGAAGTCGGGAGTCGGCAGTATCTGGATAGTTTTCAGCAAAGTAAAGCGGACATAGAAAAGAGGACTCGACTCGGTGTAGACGAAACAAAAGCGATTACTAACGAATCCGTTTCGACTGGGGACGAGAGAAGCCCGGGAGGGGGCTGGTATGTTAAATCTTGTCTTGTTTTAGCTCCTTGTGACATCTCCTGGCTGGAGGTCTTTCTCTGGGCTTTATCTCTCCTCTTCGCCTCCATTCGGTTCTATTCGGTTGGAGCTAAAGGGAGCCGGGCGAGCTAGCCGCCGGCGAATTCCAGGGGTTGCACTGGGCGCATATTATTCACGAGCCGGACGGATCTCGCGCGAATTCATAAAGCGCCCTTTGTACGGTACCTACTTTGGGTATGTCGACGCTCTTTATGCAAATTTCACGGGCCGCTGCGACGCGACCCTATCATCACATACAATATATGTATTTTGCTCCGGGATACTGCCAACCACCAGGACGAGGTGATGCTGCTGCTACCCCTTTGCTCTTGTGCTTTTTATAAATTTACATTTTTCGCGCTCTTTGTCATTTATTTTCAAGTCTCATCTCGCCTTCTCATTATTTCAAACTAA
The DNA here is from genome assembly GCF_020080835.1 of Cotesia glomerata. Classification (NCBI taxonomy): domain Eukaryota; kingdom Metazoa; phylum Arthropoda; class Insecta; order Hymenoptera; family Braconidae; genus Cotesia; species Cotesia glomerata. Next base: position 20,625,047 of record NC_058161.1, on the reverse strand, counting down.
AGATAAAAAATTAATTAACTGCACGGGAAAAAAATTAACTTGAATCAAGAAAAAAATTCTTGAACCAAAAAAATAATTTTTTTAAAGTTTGAATCAAAATAAATATTTTTAAACCAAGTAAAATTTACTTAAAATATATTTCTTAGTTTAAAGAGTTTCACGCAAAGTAGTCAAATTTTTGAAACTTCCTGAAAATTTGTAAATTTAATCTATGTAGAATAATTAGTTAAAAAAATTTAAAAACAGTAGACTTCCAAGGTATTTAAATAAATAATTAGGTTTAAAATTGTAATTTTTACATGTGAATGGAGATTCCACCAGCTGTGTATTTGGTTAAGAATTTAAGGCAATTAACAATTTAAAAAAAATTTAATTTTCATTGAATTTGATTGAAAAAATAATAAGCTAATGATTAAAACAATAAAAAAAGTAGCTTTCCGAACGTATTACGGAGATATTTTATATTTTTTATGAAAAATCACTCGGAACTTGCGTTGTTTAAAGTCTTGTATTTGACTTGGCAACACCGCTTGCGCAGTTACCCAAAGCATAAGTAACCGCGGTTTTTTAAATGCTACAAGATCTTAGTCATTTTAGTTAGACAGTAAACATAAATAAATTTTAAGGTTAGGGACACTCTTTTTGTGTTGTCAAGTGTATACCGATAATTCAGAGTGCTATATTTTTTATTAGTCAATTAAGTGTTAATAATTAATTAATGAGTACATTTATCGGAAATTTCCTCAAAAATGTTATTAATTAATTTGAAAATTAATTTTAAGAAGTATTTCTACGTATTATTCTTTACACTAGAAGAGTACTTGGATCTCCTTATAGGTAATTTTGCCATCTAAAAAATTTTTCTGCGTCGTAAGATACAAGATAGACGTTCAGATTTTTTCTTAACCAAAAAGTTCTGAGTTCGAATCCTAGCCATAAACTTTTTAATTCGAGTTAATTTTTTAATTAAAATGTAACATTTAAAATAAAAAAAAAAAAATGTAACTTATTTTTTTACGTCTTAGAAATTACAAAAAATGTTCTTATAAAATTTTCCGTTCACGTTCTACGAGTCTTTTCGGTAAAATTCTTCTCACAGCGCATCCCCAAATGCAATTACAACGATTAGCGCTCTCAGTGTCGCAATAGTATTCTTCCTAGCTTAATTTTAATTTTTATTATTATTTTTATTTTCTCTATCTAATTTTGGGCTTGCATTTAAAAGAACATATTTATATGACATTTAAATGCCAACTGTAATCTCTCTTATATTTCATATTACCGCAATTTCACTAACTTTATTTAGTTATTTCATTTAATATAAATAACACCCGCGATTGCCTTTTTTTCCCAGATATTTTATTTTTCTCCCGTTGATTTTATTCCATTAAATTTTCTTTTTTTTTTTTTTATTTTTTTACCGAGGTTTTTCCTTGAATCCGTACCGAGAAATTCATGAAATATTTTACTGTTTCATTTGACGTAGAAAAAATATAAAAAATAGTTAAGAGGAGGGAAAGCGGTACCAGCAGAGCAGGAGAATGTCAGATGGAAAGAATAAGTAAAGAAATGCTTGAGAGAATAATAAAAGAGTATTGGAAGCTTTACTGCGCTTCCCGGATAGGAACAGAAGCCCCAAGCTGGAACCTCGCGGACCGGGAAGCTTAATTTCCTCAATACATCACTCGGGACCAATTAGACTCGCTAAGATATTAAGACCGACTTTTAATCCTGACACTGACCCACCTCAGGTTTAACTCCAATTTCCGGGAGTTTGCTACTTTTTTCCAAAGACTCTGTCCTAATTAAAAGATGTTTATTAATAACCGATATCAGTTGTTAGCTATTCTTCCCTGGTTTTATTAATTTTTCACACTGATAGAAAGATTTAGTAACAAAATTATTAGTCATTTATTTGGGAGAAAAAAATATTTTTTACCCATCAATATTATTTGTTACAGTTTAATGAATCATTTTTTTAATCTAAATAAATTATATTAATAAAAACAAAACCTTGTTATATCAAAATAAATATTTGTTTCCACCAAATAATATTTGAATCGTTTATTTGAGAAACCCCATAAGTCAAAAATACTAAATTTTTCAGGAGAAGCAAAAAACATTTTTCTCGTTCAAGTTTGCATTAACATCATGAACCCATGATGAATAATAATAATGTTAGTATCCCGAAAAAATATTCAAGCATGAAAAAATTTAATTGTTAATTACTACTATTCATAATAATGATTTGAAGTTGATTAACTTATGGGGTTTCTCACCAAAACGAATAAAATAATAATAAAATCATTAATTTATTAATTTTTCTCCGTCAATCGTTTATTATATTTATAAAATAAAGTACAAAATATGTATTGGAACTACAATTAACGAAAATTATAATAAATAATCTATTTTTAATTTCAAATTAGTCAACTGAGAGTCAACAATAAAACAACATTTTAATTTATCACAATCTACCTTTATAAAAGTAAAATTGCAAAAATTATTGAAATCAAAGTATTTAACAGTAAATATAATATATTTTTATTTGGTTATCATTAATTTCAGAATTTAAATCAGTTAAATCAGAGTCAACTATAAAACAACATATTTTTAATTTTAATCCATCAAGCGAATATTGTAAAACTCATTAAAATTCAAGTATTTAACAGTAAATTTAGTTTCTAATTATCTAATAATTAATCATTTTTAAATTAAAGTCAGTTACATAACATCAAACAATAAAACAATAATTTAATTTAATTTTTTCAAACCCATACTGCAAAAATGATTAAAATTTAAGTATTTTGCATTGAAATGAATTTTTCTACTCAGAAGAAGTTTTTGTGAAACCGAAAAAACAAAAAGAAATTTATTTTTTGAATTTTGAAATTGAATGTTTATTCGAAAAACCCTATAAGTCACTGACTTATGGGGTTTCTCAGCTAAACGAAATTTATATCGAACGATTGTTTAGGTTTTGAACACGGATTTAATATTTTTTGGTGCTGGTATAAGTGGGAGGAATTCAAAGAACCGAAAAATGCAATAAACCCGATTTCGAAAAAAATATGACTTGAATGGGGTTTCTCAAATAAACGATTCAAATGATTTAGTAACTATTACTAAATCTTATTAAATAAGGGTGTTATGGTCAACTCAAGGACCTACAGAACATTTATTCAAATATTTAAATAATCGCGAAATAAAAAAAAAAAAAATAGATAAACCAGCAGAACCGTAAATATTTACCGAGATATTAAAAATGCTAATAAATAAAAATGTGACCTCACAGCAGAAGTTTAATTAAAATTGTTTTAATCAAACGTAGGTTAATAAATAAAGTGAAAAAAAGGCGAATAAATAAATAAATAACAGTTAAATGAAATTAAAATCAGTGAAGTGTTTTACTGTTGTTGTGTGCACGCCGGTGCGGGTATTGCCGTCTGTTGATGTTGATGTTGATGCTGTTGTGCGCTTAACGTTGATACTATTGCAACTGCTCACGTTATTCAATTATTTACAATGGAGCAATGAAATAATTATGCTTTGAAAACCCCCGTTACATCAATTGTGTGCTCTGTGCAGCATTAAATCCTAAATTCGACGCCGGGTATTCATGTTTCGAGATGAGAGATTTCGGGTTAATGCGGATGTTTTCTCCGCTTATTTTTTTTATTTATTTTACTCTTTATTTTTATTGTGTTTTTGTTTGGGGTAACTCGAGTCTGCAGTTCCGAGTCCAGAGTTCCGAGTACCGGGTAATGAGATAAAGTTGAGAAAATTATGAGGACTATTGGATTGAGCAGTGACCTAAGAATGGAGGAAATTATGCCGGGTTGTTGGTTGTTAGCGTCATTCTTGATGGCTTGTATTATAGTTTACTCAAGCGTTATAATTAGATGATTTTATAAAAGGAGGCTTAAGCCAGGAGATGAGGAGCTTCCAACTCGAGGTCCATCCACTCTACTGACAATCCCTACCCGGGATTACCTTCGGGATCAACAATCGAGACACAGTCTTTATAAGCCCGGAAGCAATTAATAAAATAAGCTTTATGTCTATCTATTCGATATCCCTTTTTTAGTAGATTTCATAGAAATCTATTGCACTGGTCCTCCTGACGGAACTTTTGAAAAATTTTGCTATATTTCGACTCAGCTCGTCAAGCGGATTCAGAAAATTCATATGGTTCAAAAGTTTATTTATGTATGTGTATATATACGATATAACCGGCCTTATCTCTTCTCTAACTCCTGCAATTCTATACGGATCTCAATAAAACGTAACATACTCATTCTTAGGACCATTTTCGAGGTTAAGTTCAAAGATTAGCCAAATTGGTCGATTAGTTTAGAAATGAGAGCAAAAAATTTTAAAAAATCGATAAAATTTTCACTGTTACCGTATTTCCGTGCAATAACAATTAAACGCGATATCATATTTAATTTCTGTAAATTGCATCTAAAAGCTTATTTAATAAGCTTTAATTTGCATACTTATCTATTTTTCTAAATTAAATAGTTTAGGAATGACAGAAATTCAAAAATTTTTAAAAATCACAAAAATTTTCACTTTTACCGTATTTCAGTGCAATAACAATTGAACGCGATATCCCATCAAATTTCTGTAATTGCATCTGTAAGCTTATTAGGTAAGCTTTAATTTGCATACTTATATATTTTTTCTTAATTAAATAGTTTAGGAATAACAGAAATTTAAATTCTTAAAAATTGCCAAAATTTGGAACTTTGTTTTTTTGCAAAATAACTATTGAATGCGATAACTTGTAAAATTTTTGTAAATTGCATCTGAAAGCTTATTTAATAAGCTTTAATTTGCATACTTATCTATTTTTCTAAATTAAATAGTTTAGGAATGACAGAAATTCAAAAATTTTTGAAAATCACAAAAATTTTCACTTTTACCGTATTTCAGTGCAATAACAATTGAACGCGATACCCTATCAAATTTCTGTAAATTCCATCTGAAAGCTTATTAAGTAAGCTTTAATTCACACACTTACATATTCTTCTTAATTAAAAAGTTTAGGAATGACGGAAATTCAAATTCTCAAAAATCCTCAAAATTTGGAAATTTGTTTCTTTGCAAAATAACTATTGAATGCGATAACTTGTAAAATTTTTGTAAATTGCATCAGAAAGCTTATTAAATAAACTTTAATTTGCATAGATCAAAATTTACCCACTCTTTCAGACAGATCTAATTTTACTTTTGATGTCATAATTTCATTGTAACAAAATTTATATATTTTTAATAACACCATTTTATAAAGCAAAACTTTTATCCATTTCGTTCCATTTTTTTTGGACAACATAAATAAAACACCAGAATAAATTTAAGAACAATAAAGTGCTAGAATTTTATAAATGCAAACAAATAAATGTAAAATATTGAAATACAACATATAAAATAGAGAGCTTGAAAGGCTCTGATCCAGAACAATATCCTTGAGAGTTTTGGATCTGTTGAAAAGAGAATAGCGAATTTAAGAATAGAAGTGAATATTTAACGTTTTTTTCCTTTTTTAAAGTTATTTTTTCTTTCATGTTAGTTGTTTTCTTTTTTCCATGAATTTGTTTGAGAGTGTCAGTGGTATCCTCTTTTACATGCTCCCGCATAGTTTTATATCGATATTCGAGTGGGCTGGTGAATCACAGATGATTCTGGTGTCGCATTTTCAAGACACAAGAGCTTCCCAGTTTTCAGTTTTAGTTAAAAATTCCTACTGGGTGGATGTGAGGATGATAGGAGAGTGAGATTTTTATATCAATTGTGAAGAGCAGGAGAAATAAAAGCAGGAGCTGAAGCAAGAGTTGAAGCTGGAGACCCCGATCGTGAAAAAGGAGAAAATTCTCAGTAAATATTGGTTTTGGTAGGTCGACTAGCATTTACTCGACTGTTTGGAATCGGCGCTCTAGCGGCGGCGTCGGGGAACTACATATAACCCCCGTCCCGAGTTCGGAGTCGTATGATGGAGAAGAAATAGTGCAATGGGTACGTGGCTCATTCGTGCTTTGGATTTTAGCGAGCTTCTATGTGTGTGTCAGTGTGTTTGAAGCTCGGAAGATGCATCCATGCATCGCAAACGCGTCTATCTAGCCTGCTCTGAACAGCGGAGGCCCCTGGAGCCCCTGGACCCCTCTCGCAGCTCGAAAGACAAATTTTCTCTCGAGCGTCGTGCTCTGAAGCGTGATCTACACTTGTGCAAGCTCGTTTGCAAGCGCGAATGCGAGAGCGACGACATTGAGTCTAGTGGCACTACCACCGCCCGTTTTCTCATTTGCCCACTTTTATCTAACGGCAGTCTCACGTTTTACCCAACTACGCTCTCGTTCTCATTCTCGGGCTCTCGGTTAAAGCTCCAAGTCAACTCACTCTCTCTGCGAAGCTTTTTTGCAATATTCATCCACCTATTTTATATTACTATTTCTATACCTATACTTATACATCTTTTATTATATATTAAGTAATGTTATAATAAAATGGAGCTCACTTTTTTATCGCGACATTCGATTCAAATTCCCGGTCTCTGATTGGTCGGATGGAGAAAGTGGTGACAACTTTTTTTAGGAAAATTCTTTTTATCAATCTTCTTTCAAATTGTCTCACTGACTATTGTTTCTTACAAGATCAATATTTGTGAATTTCAATGGTACAATTGGTATCGTTGTTGTTTTTATATATAGTTTTTTTATATGATCAAATGGGTTTTTATGGTTAAATTTGGTATTTATGATAAAGTATTTAGGCTGCATTAAAAAATCCTCTATTTCTAGATACATAATTGAGAAATTACCAGTATCTTGTGAAATATTGATATTTTTATAGATATAAGCTCACCCTGATGTTACACACATCAAGACCTTTTATTTGAGTACCCACATCAATTTTTCATATATTTTATATATTTATATATATTTATATATGAAAAATATATGAAAAATGCAAGTAAGTACTCAAATGAAAGCTCTTGATGAGTGTAACATCGGGATGAGCTTATATCTTTAAAATATGTATTATATATATTACATAATTAAGAAATGACCTTGTATCTTGTGAACTATTGATATTTTTAAGGATATAAGCTGACCCTGATGTTGCACACATCAAGACCTTTTATTTGAGTACCCACATCAATTTTTCATATATTTTATATATTTATATATATTATATATATTTATATATGAAAAATATATGAAAAATGCAAGTGAGTACTCAAATAAAAGCTCTTGATGAGTGTAACATCAAGATGAGCTTATATCTTTAAAAATGTCAACAGTTCACGAGATACAAGGTTATTTCGTAATTATGTTTCTAGAAATAGAGCATTTTCGAATGCAGCCTAAATACATCATAATTGATTGAATATCGGTAAAAATGATATGAAACCTTGAAACGGCACAAATTTAAATCAAGACACTAAATTTCATTAAAAAAACCGATTTTATCATATGACTATTTTGGACAAAAAATTTTTCTTATGCTTTTAATAATATATTTTTTTCACCGAGTTTTATAAACCAAAAAAAATCTCTGAGAAAGAAAAACGAGAGTTACGTCTTATTTCTTTCCCAGTATTTGTTTTAAATGTAAACCCTCGTAGAAGACAATTATCTGCAATAACGTTGGTGTAATAAACCTAATTTTATCTTGCCCTCGACCGTGAGAACCGTGAAATAATAATACAAATAAAAGGGCAACATTGCTGCTAATAAATATAAATAAAAATATAAACAAGCCCAAACAGAGGTTTTATTTAACCGCCGACTATTAAAACCACTGAAAATAAATAATAACAAATCCCCTAAAAAAAGTTTTGATAAAAATATTCGTTTGACGGCTTACCTTCTCAGCTCAATTACACAAAACATTAAACCAGAGTACAATAATTATGTTTTATATGACCTATGAATCTTGTAAAATGCCATATAATATATATATATATATATATATATATATATATATATATATATATATATACATATAATAGTTGAAAAAAAATAAAAATAAGAAGCCGACATTCATCAGCTCTCTTCTCCTGACACCGAGTCTGGCCATTACCGGATACACCGTATAGATGTGGAGCTGCATTTATGCTCTCTATGACCACAGTGTACTCGTTATCACATCTGAGCACTCGGTTCTCAAAGTAGATACAGAAGCCTCTAGTCTACAGTCTACAGTGGGGAGTTGAGGGTGTATACATCATCCCTCATCGTCAGAGAACCTAACCAACATCTATCTGACGATATATATAAACTAATGACATTGAAACCTAGTTCCTAGTCCCAGTCCCTGGTCTTGTATCACATCTCCAGGACACCGTGATACACTCGAGAGTAGCTGTACTCGAGTGTCATGTCGCATTTGTAATGTCCCAATTCTGGAGAGCTGGAGAGTGGTCGGAATAAGATAGCCTCTTATTCTTTATCGATTTACAAGAAAAACTATAAAAGTCCCATGAGAGGAAGTTTAATGGAAAAATAATAGTCTTAACTAGCACTATGTCTTTGACTTTCTTAAACATTAACATTTTTAAAGATATAAGCTCACCCTGATGTTACACTCATCAAAAGCTTTCATTTAAGTACCCACATACATTTTTGATATATTTTTCATACATATATATAATATATATTTTAAAGATATAAGTTCATTTTGATGTTACACTCATCAAGACCGTTCATTTGAGTACCCACATCAATTTTTCATATATTTCATATATTTATATATATTATATATATGTATATATACAAATTATATCAAAAATGCATGTGGGTATTCAAATGAAAGCTCTTAATGAGTGTAACATCAGGACGAGCTTCTATCTTTGAAATATATATTGTATATACTACATAATTAAGAAATGACTTTGTATTTCGTGAACTATTGACATTTTTAAAGATATAAACTCATCCCGATGTTATACTCATCGAAACCTTTCATTTGAGTACCCACATCAACTTTTCATATATTTTATATATTTATATCTATATATATATATATATATATATATATATATATATATATATATATATATATATATATATATATATATGAAAATATATGAAAAATGCAAGAGGGGACTCAAATGAAAGCACTTGATGAGTGTAACATCGGGATCAGCTTATATCTTTAAAATATACATTATATATATATATATATATATATATATATATATATATATATATATATATATATATATATATATATATATGTATATATGAAAAATATACATTAAATATGTTATTAAATTGAAAAAAAAAAAATTATTCAAAAAAATTGCATTTTTTCATTTAAAAAAATTTTGTTTCCCATCATTTATTTGTTATAAATTTTTCAAAATAATTAAATAGATGCAAAATTAATTTTCATTAATTAAGAAATGATCTTGTATCTTGTGAACTATTGACATTCTCAAAGATCTAAGCTCATCCTGATGTTACACTCATCGAGACCTTTTATTTGAGTACCCACATCGATTTTTTTATATTTTATATATATATATATATATATATATATATATATATATATATATATATATATATATATATATATATATATATTACATATATGTATATATGAAAAATATATCAAAAATGCAAGTGGGTACTCAAATGAAAGCTCTCGATGAGTGTAACATCGGGATGAGCTTATATCTTTAAAATATATATGTATATATGAAGACTATATCGAAATTAAATATGTTATTAAATTAAAAAAAATAAAAATTAATTTAAAAAAAAATTGCATTTATTAATTTTTGAAAATTTTATTCGTCATAATTTATTTGCTATAAATTTTTTAGAATTATTTAATATATGCTGAATTAATTTTCATTAATCAAGAAATTACCTTTTATCTTGTGAAATATTGACATTTGTAAAGATATAAGCTCACCATGACATTACAATCATCGAGTCCTTCCATTTGAGTACCCACATCAATTTTTCATATATTTATATATTTTATATATATATATATGTGTATATATATATATATATATATCTAATCTGATATATAAAATTCTCGTGTCACAATGTTCGTTCCCATACTCCTCCGAAACGGCTTGACCGATTCTCATGAAATTTTTTATACATATTCAGTAAGCCTGAGAATCAGCTACTATCTATTTTTCTAACCTCTAAGTGATAAGAGGTGTTCACCCCAAAAATTTTTTTTTTATTTCTTTGATAAATTTTTTTTTTTTTTTATTTTTTTATTATGTGACATCAAAAAATACATACAACTCTAAATTTGCACTTTTTTATTACCAACCCTTGCTTTTTAATAGTCATTTTCATAATTTTATTATTTTCTATCCCGCTCGATAACATCAATTATTATCACTTGGTAAGTTATCCCCTCCATGTGTTTACCGGTGTCACTTCTTACCCTGTAAACAGCACGGAGTAGGGATGTTACCTCTACAGTTTTCGGCTATTATTAGTGTTTATGCTTCAAGCGTAGTAGTTAAACATTTTTACTATCTCAGTGTAACTCTCATATCAAATATATTCTCGACTAACTTTATTATTTATGGATTAATGACTAATATTATTGAATATAATTATTTATTAATAACTAATAAAATTATTAATTTTGAGTGTAAATCGCACGATCAGTTAATTAAGTGACTTACATAACCTCTAAAATACTCAACACGTGTCACGAGTTCCCACAAACAACGGCTATTGAGTTGTAAGTATAAATTATTTTTTACGTTTATTATAAAATCAAAAATTATTCTTTCTTATTTATAACGAAAATATTGTTGGGCATGGTGAAAAACGAATTCGGTGAAAGTTAGATTTTTATTACAATTGGGAAATTTTTTTTTGTGTTTACTTATGAGAGCTCTAACTTCGACAGAATTTTTTTTTTCACTATTTCTAACAAAATGTATTTTCGATATAATTAAGAAACATAAAATTTTTCGCTTTCGTGAAACTATCTAATTTTCACATGTATATTTAATGTAATCAAAGATAAAATGAATTATTAATATAATAATTAAATAATTCAATCAGTTCTATTCATGTGTGTTTTGTATTGTACAGTGAACAATGCCAACAAAACGCAAAAGGGCCAATTTGAGCCGTGATACAAATAAATCTAGAAGCATTCGAAATAGAAGAGCCCAAAGAACCGAAGAACAAGTTAAGGAAGAAAATACTGGAGCGCGTGTGAGAATGGCGCAATTGCGTCAAGAACAATCAGACGATACACGAGCTGAACGCAATGAAGTCATGAGATTAGAACAACGACAATCACACCGTTCTACTGTCAATAGACGCAGAGCGAATTAATGTTAAGACGTTGTCGATGAGTGATCGAGAGTGATCGATGAGTGATCAAGTTTGTTTGTATTAGCTAAAGACGGGCTAACAAAAAATATTGTTCAGCCTGCAGCATTAAGAGATTAATATTATGTAATTAATTAATTAAATAAATAATTATTACTTTTAATAAATTAAAACAATTAATGTTTGGTGTTTTGTTATTTTTAAATAACATTCCCTCATCGTTCACAGCGCTCCAGGCCTTTTTCACTCATTTTCCACATCCTTATACACTTCCAATAAGTTAGTAATTTTTTTTCTACACTAGAAATTCTCTAGAAATTATTCACATGGCAAAACAACGTTTGCCGGGTCAGCTAGAATATATATATATTTATATATATATATATATATATATATATATATATATATATATATATATATATATATATATATATATATATATATATATATATAAAATATATATATATATAAAATATATATATATATATATATATATATATATATATATATATATATATATATATATATATATATATATATATATATATATATATAAAATGCATGTGGGTACTCAAATGAAAGCCCTTGATGAGTGTAACATCAAAATGAGCTTATATTTTTAAAATATATATTATGTATATGTATATATGAAAAATATATCAAAAATGCATGTGGGTACTCAAATGAAAGCTCTTAATGAGTGTAACATCAAGATGAGCTTATATTTTTAAAAACGTCAATATTTAAGAAAATACAGTGCAATTTATCAAAAATCATTATTTAATGAAGCAAAATTACTGTATTATCGACCGTAAATATCGAAGTAATAAAATAGTGATTATAAAATGAAAGAATTTCAATTATTTTTTTTTTTTTTCTATTTAATAAACCAGATTTAATATAGACGATGGATTATAAAAAAGTAGACTACATCAATCATATTGAATAATTAAAAAATAAAATCTGCTGACGAGTAAAAAAAAAGGGATAGCTGTAATGAATAACTAGAGATTTGAGCGTGTAAAGAGACTCGTAGTTAATTTTATAATGATAATAATAATCCAAGTATTTTTATTTATACTTAACAATCTATCTTGCCGACTTATAATTCTCGGTGCGCGTCATTAACGTCCGCGGTTCGTGCGATAAAAAATAACAAAAATAAAATGTAAAAAACAAGTCAAGGGACTGGAGATGAGCACTCAAAAAAAAGGAAAAAGGACAGAGTAACTAGTGAGTGCATGGAAGGAATAAGTGGAGGACTACTACATCAACAACAACAACAACAACAACAACTACAACTACAACTAGGATTAATGTTTAAGACGACGGAGAAAATAAGATACACGCATACTTCATGCTCACCCTTTTCTTTATAATGTAAGAGAAGACATACGCAGATAACACCGGACAGATGAATGCACGATCCTTTTACAACTAACCTGTGTATACAAGATTTAAAGACTACCACTAAAGGGATTCAAAATATAAATACCAATAATTATTATTATTTTAATAAATTATAAAGATATTTTTATGTGTCATCCAATTTTTTACAATTTCAAAGTTAAAACTTTGAACAAAAGTTCTTTACTCTCTTCTCTCTCCTCGAACTCTAGTTTGGACGAAAACAAAGATGTAGAAGGGCTCTAAATTTACCAGAATAGAAGAAACTCGGGAGTTCGAGTGAAAATAAATGTGGAGATAAGAATTTTAAAAAAGAACTCCGTTTCGAATTTAAGTTACCAGACTGGACGGTACTAAGGAGTTATTACGTGTTAGCAGATCGTAATAAATATTTTAAAGGAATAAGATTTACCAACTTTCAGGTGATTCTCTGTAATTTTATACTTACAGGTGATTCTCTGTAAGGACGTCTTAAATCTGTACAAAATTGTCCGACCAAATTATTTTTGATTTTATTAGAAATAAAATTAACAAGGGCTACAAAACTATCAGCTTAATCATAATAAATAAACAGCCGATTTAATTTTTGCTTTTTCGATATTTGTGTATCTTTTGCCATATAATATCACAGGGGACTGTTTGCCAGGGGACTGTTTTTTTTTATCAAATTGAGAAAAATCAAGCAAACTATTTCAATGCATTCAACTTTTCAAGTTCTCAATGAATGTTTACATCAATTAGAATAATATTAAGACTTATGGATCGAATTTTATAAATAAATTATAAATAAAAATAGTTGCCAGGGGACTGAGTTTTGAAGTGGCCCAGACACATATTTCCAGCACAAACGGTCCTTTGACACTAAATAAAATGCCGATAAAGCGCTAACAGCCCTATGGTTATTAACTCAAGGCTAGTTAGGTCCTTATAAACCTTACAAAAGGTAAAATAACACACTGGATTTTTTTTTGGCTTTGAACTTCTGGCAGGGGACTGTTCTTAAAATGCCTGGGACAAACTTTGGTTTAATGAATTTAATGAAACAAATTAATTTTCGTTACTTTTTATTGAAGAAGATTGTTAGTTAACTAATTAAGTTTATAAACATTATGGACCAAATTATATATTATTGACGAATAACTTAAAATTTAATCTTAAAGTTTTAATTTTGGGAATGGGACAGCCCAGGGGACCGTTATTTCGGTGGTTTATCAATTTATAGCAAAAAAACCAAAATTTATTTCATTTTAGTTTTCAATGCTCCAAATAGAAATGTTTGTTTACTTTCATAATAAATTTTTTAAGTAATAAAATAACAATTTTTCTAATAAAACAATGCCTGGGACAGCAAAAAACATCCTTACAGAGAATCACCCATAAATAGTTGATACAAGAAATTTTTATATTTGATCAAAATTTTTAGATACTTTAGGGAAGCAGCGCCACCTACTTTAGCTGAGAAAAAAATTTTCTCACCTTGAGAAAATTTTTCTCGAGAATATTTGATACCCATTTTATATTATTTCGCCGTGCAATTATACATATTGAATGAAAAAATAATGATGAAATATTATTTGATCTTGCCATTTGACATGTTAATCAATAAAAATATTAATGAAAATTAACTTCTATCTTTATATTTAGTTTTTTGGAGCCGGAGGGAAATTTTCTCAAGACAAGAAAATTAACTTCTATCAAGAACTAAATTTTTTGGAGCTCTCGGCTGAATTTTCTCAAAACAAGATTTTCTTGACTTAAATAAATTTTCTTGGATCGAGATACATATTTCTTAAACCAATAAAATTAATTTTGTTGGAATAAGTGAAATTTTGTGTCAAAAAAAAATTTTTGCTCAAGAAAATAATTAGCAAGAAAAATATTTTCTTGCCCCAAATCTTTTTTTCTGTGTATTGAACTTTAAAGTTTTATTCTGAAGAACTTTATCGAGTTATAACCGTTAAAAGCTCTAAAATATTCTCAATTACAGATAATAAATTCGAATTCCGCCCTTTTAGACGTTAAAATATATAAATGGGTATAAAAAGCATTTAAATCTTCATCCTGCAAAAGTATTTGCCGTGGAAGTGAAAACAATTTTAAAATGTTTTGATGTCGAATCACGTTTTCGCTTTGCTGAAAAACGTCAATTCCTCTGACATGATAAAATAATTGGATTACCTTAAAAAAAAAAAAAAAAAAAAAAAAAAAGGAATTAATAAAAACGCTTGCAAGGTCTAACTGCTTACGCTGCACTAGGAGAGCGAGATGCGTGTATATATATGGAGGAATTTAAATGTCGGCCAACCGTATAATCGATCCCACTCTACTCTGCGCATAACCTGAATATTGGGGAATAGATATCACACACAATGCGCTGACACGATAACCAAGACTAGAGCATATAGTACAAACCGGCAAGGTTTGCGTTTAGTCACTAGTCACTAGTCACTCGTTCCCGCCCTCGACCCTTCAACCCTTTTTCTGCAACTGGAGGATCAGATCCTAGAGATGGAGATCCTTCATGTTGAATATGCATGAATCCTTTTCCTGGTCTTCTATTTTGCGGGACATTGACCTGACAGGAAGGAATTACGAAATCTCGAGCATTTTCGATTATCATCCGACAACCCGCGAAATATTCCTCGATTACGTCCTCATAATATATGAATTATATAATATAAGTACAATCTTGGTGTTGAATTCCAAATCCGAAATTCAGATTCACGTAAACACTCTACGAAATTGAATGTGTCATCGCAAGGAATCTACAAAGTGAGTTGTCGTACTTATTCCTCCACTGGACAACTTTAAAGGCATATCCATTAATTCCAGTTGGATTTTATTCCCATATTCATTTATTATATGGATTATACTATAGTGTCACACTGCAGACCAGATATTGCATCAAATACCGCACTAAGCTTCATATTGTGAATGAGGCTCGAATTATTCTGTTAATTGACTGGATTCTTCAGATTGTTGGGTTGAAAAAAACCAGAAATAAATTTCATAATGAATAACGTGTTTTTTTGTAGAATGAGGTTATTAATAATATATAACTGTTACGATAAAATAATATCAAAACGAATGCAAAAGTAAAATTAGATCTGTTTAGAGTGGGTAAATTTTTATCTATGCAAATTAGTTTATTTGATAAACTTTCTGATGCAATTTACAAAAATTTTATGTTATTGTATACAATAGTTGTTTTGCAAAGAAAATAAGTTCTAAATTTTGAGGATTTTTAAGAATTTAAATTCCTGTTATTCTTAAACTATTTAATTAAGAGGAATATGTAAGTATGCGAATTAAAGATTATTTAATAAGCTTTCAGATGGAATTTACAGAAATTTGATAGAATATCGCGTTCAATTGTTATTGCACTGAAATACGGAAAAAGTGAAAATTTTTGTGATTTTCAAAAATTTTTGAATTCTTGTCATTCCTAAACTATTTAATTTAGAAAAATATATAAGTATGCAAATTAAAGCTAGTTAAATAAGCTTTCAGATGCAATTTACAGAAATTAAATATGATATCGCGTTTGATTGTTATAGCACGGAAATACGGTAAAAGTGAAAATTTTAACGATTTTTGAAAATTTTGAAATTGCTTTCATTTCTAAACCAATTAATTTAGAAAAATAGATAAGAGTTCAAATTAAAGCTTATTAAATAAGCTTTCAGATGCAATTTACAAAAATTTTACAAGTTATCGCATTCTAAAGGTATTTTGCAAAGAAACAAAGTTCCAAATTTCGAAAATTTTTAAGAATTGAAATTTCTGTCATTCCTAAACTATTTAATTTAGAAAAATAGATGTATGCAAATTAAAGCTTTTTAAATAAGCTTCAGATGCAATTTACAAAAATTTTACAAGTTATCGCATTCAAAAGTTATTTTGCAAAGAAACAAAGTTCCAAATTTTGAGGATTTTTAAGAATTTAAATTTCTGTCATTCCTAAACTATTTAATTAAGAAAAATATATAAGTATGCAAATTAAAGCTTACTTATTGAGCTTTCAGATGCAATTTACAGAAATTTGATAGGATATCACGTTCAATTGTTATTGCACTGGGATACGGTAAAAGTGAAAATTTTTGTGATTTTCAAAAATTTTTGAATTGCTTCCATTCCTAAACTATTTAATTTAGAAAAATAGATAAGTATGCAAGTTAAACCTTATTAAATATGCTTTCATATGCAATTTACAGAAATTGAATATTATATCGCGTTTAATTGTTATTGCACGGAAATACGGTAAAAGTGAAAATTTTAACGATTTTTGAAAATTTTTTGCTCTCATTTCTAAACTAATCGACCGATTTGGTTGATCTTTGAACTTAACCTCGAAAATCGTCCTGAGAATGAGTATGTTACGTTTTATTGAGATCCGTATAGAATTGCGGAAGTTAGAAAAGAGACAAGCCTGGTTATATCGTATATATTAGACATACATAGATATACACATAGATATATAAACTTTTGAACCATATGCATTTTCTGAATCTGCTTGACTGAGTCGAAATATAGCAAAATTTTTCAAAAGTTCCGTCATGAGGACCAATGCAGTTAGATTTCTATAAAATCTACTAAAATAATAACCAATTGTCCTGATAAGAAATGTACTAGAATTAATTAGTGAAACGAATACCCATTTAAAAAAAAAAAATGAAAAAAAAATCGGCGTTGAAATATAAACCGCTGAGTAATTTATACACATACGGCTGGAGAGCGAGGGTGTGTCAGGAACTTGAAACTCAATATCCAATTCCGGATTCCTAATTCAATTAACGAGCGTTCATGTGCATCTAACTTGTTCCTATCTCTATAGATAACCAGATATAAAATATATATGAGAGATATTGATTTCGGTGAGTAGTCAGCAGAATTTTATCGTCAACAACTAAACCTTCTATTCGTATTTGTAAGCTAAAGCTAAAGGATCTATCATAAAGCATAAAGCAAGTTGACTTCCCCTTTTACGTTTTCATCTTGATCAAAGTTAAATTTCTTCAAAATCAAAGAACGATCTCCCTTTATCTACATCTCCGTTCGCTAAATCGCTGATGAAGAATACACTAAAGTGGCTTTACATCTTTCCTTGATTTTCCTCGAATGTATATAAGTATAAAGTGTAGTGGAAGGAGAAAATACGAGGGAACAAGAGGAAAGGGAGGAGGAAAATCCTCAGTAACATTCATTTGAGGGTAGACGGAACGGGATAAAATCCGGTGGGTAATGAGCGTTCTTACCAGCCAGTGTGCCAATTATTTAATTGTACCTCTGGGAGCAGGACTAACTAGTGAACCGAGGAGCTCTCAACCCATGCCCTCGCCCCGACCCGGCCTCGGGAGACCAGCCAAGAGGACAGAGGACAGAGGATAGAGTATGGAGGATCGTTAGATCTGATTACCTTTACTACCATCCAGTCCCTTTACTTATTTATTAGTTGTAAGTTATTCATTTTTTGTTTTCAACTTTAAATGTCGATTTTATCCATGATTTATTGTAATCTTAAGGAAATGAGAGCTCTGTGCTTATAGAAGGTTTTAATAATATTTAGTAACAACCTTTCATTACTAAATATTTAGTAGTATTTAACAAAAGATTTATTGCTTCGCAATAAATTGCTTATTGGTATTAATTCATTTTTTAACTAATTTTACCGTATAACCTAACTTTTAACTCAAAATAATTAAAATAAATAATTTTAAGTAATATAAGGTATTATAAAGAAAATAATGTCATTAAATTATAATTTTTTAGAGACATTTATAAAATTAAAAATTAAACAAGTTTTTAACATGATAATAGACAGATCGAAAAATTTAAACTAAACTCCACTGATAAATTACATATAAGCCATTTGGGAGTATGTGTGTTTTCAAAGGGAAGATAAATCTCCCAAAATCGAGCAGAATAAAATAATCTGAGTCAGTTAATAGGTTATGTATCACATTGGAATTAAAGCATTGCCATCTACCGACAATACTTACTAATTAAATATTTAGTAACTACTACTAAATATTATTTAGTTGAAACAAATATTTATTTCGATATAATAAGGCTTCGTTTATATTAATATAATTTATTTAGAATAATAAAATAACTTATTAAACTAAATATGAGATTAAAGGACGCTGCATTGATGGAAGGATTTAGTTCTTTTTAATAAGACTTGGTAATAGTTACTAAATCATTCATTAAAGCCCATTGCCATCAAATAAATATTTAGTATTTAACAAATGATTTATTGCTTCGCAATAAATCGTTCATTGGTATTAAACAAATTCATTTTTTAACTAATTTTACCGTATAACCTAACTTTTAACTCAAAATAAATCAAAATAATTAAAATAAATAATTTTAAGTAATATAAGGTATTATTAAGAAAATAATCTCATTAAATTATAATTTTTTAGAGACATTTATAAAATTAAAAATTAAACAAGTTTTTAACATAATAAAAGACAAATTGAAAAATTTAAACTAAACTCTACTGAGAAATTACATATAAGCCATTTGAGAGTATGTGTGTTTTTTCAAAGGGAAGATAAATCTCCTCAAATCGAGCAGAATAAAATAATCTAAGTCAGTTAATAAGTTAATAAGTCTAAGTCAGTTAATAGGTTATGTATCACATTGGAATTAAGGCATTGCCATCTATCGACAATACTTACCAAAAAATATTTAGTAACTACTTCTAATTATTATTTGGTAGAAACAAATATTTATTTTTATATAAAAAGGCTTCGTTTATATTAATACAATTTATTTAAAATAAAAAAATAATTTATTAAACTGTAACAAATAATATTGATTGCACGGAGAAAAAAGTATTGCTATTATAGTGATCCAGTGGATCGTGAACGTAGTATTGTGATTAGCTCAAAACAGTATCGTCATTTTCACGATATTATAACCTGATATACTCTATACTTCGGATTCTTATACACTGTAAAAAAGCGGTGTTAAAATGAGTCCATTTCAACACCGCTATGTAACACCTGTGTATTAACACCGGTGTAGCGGTGCTCTTTTGCGGTGTTAAAAATCAGGTGTTAAACCGGTGTAATACCGGTGTAACAGTAGAATAATTTTACACCGTATCGGAGTATGAATATTACATGATCCACAAAACACAATTAATATTCAATATTTATCAAAATGAGACAAGTAACATTTATTTAAGAATTTTCAATTTATAAAATTACGCAGAAATCGATTTAATGAATGTTATACAACAAGTTAAATAGTATTTACAATATTAAATGTTTAGGAACAATATAATAATTATTTTTATCGTAACCATGATGTTTCTCTCAATATAATGGATGTTTTAAACATGACAAATCTACAGCTGTGCAAAAATAAATTATCTATATGAAAATCATTTAAAAAACGTTCAAAATTGTCGTAAAATTGTTCTAAAAATGTTTCAAATTTGTTGTAAAAACACTCTAAAACTGTCCAAAAAATGTTCCAAAATTGTCTCAAAAATATCCGAAAAATGTCTCAAAAGTATTCAAAATTTGTTCTCAAATAGTTAAAAAAATGTTTTTAGAATATTCAAAAAAGGCTCCACATAAGATTTAAGGACAAAATTTTAACTAAATTGCTTCAAATAAATTGCATTGATTCTAAAATTATCTTAGAAGTATTCCGAAAATCTTAAAAAAAATACTTAAAAGTTATGAAATAATTACTAAAATCCACTATTTTAGAATTTCCGATTATCTATATGATGTCCTAAAATTGTCCTTTAATAATGGTGTTAAAGTAACACGGATCGAAAATTTACACAGAGAGAATTTCACACCATTATTTCACACTACACGGCCATGTAAAGTGCTCTGGGTCCATTTTTACATCGAAATTTTTTACAGTGTATTTATTTTAATCAAAAACTTTTATCTACTTTATATTTTATTATTTTAAACTTTCTAAATTAAATATTAACTTTTTTTTTATTATTTATCTTTAATTATTAAACATAAAAAGTTTAATTATAAAGATTGTGTTACTTAAAATATTATCAATACCGGAAAATTTATAACACCGATTTAACACCGAAAAAAAATATTTACACCGCGACCGGTGTTACTGCTACACCGATTTCGGTGTTGAATTTAACACCGGAATTTTTAACACCGTACACCGCATGGACTCACACCGGTTTTTTTTTACAGTGTATGAACTTTCCATGGTATAGTGAATATGTCAAAACGTATTGCGATCATAAAGAAACGTTTCCTTACTACGGCGAAACGGATCGTGATTATCACGATCCACGACGCCTTCAGCGCCGCCACGCACAACCAAGTCTGAAACTCTTACGAGTAGATTTGTTTACAATTTTGGTGATGAAATAATGATAATTACATAAATTAGTTAATTAATATCAACAGCGATATGGATAACACCGGCACACAAAAAAAAAAAAGTTGTCTGTACTTGGGACGCGCCACATATATTCCCATGTAATTTGACCCGCTGAACCCGAATTTGAGGTCCGTTTGGCCCCTACACCCTAGGATTTTGAGAAAACTGTAAAAAACCGAAAAAACAGGAAAATTGGGGTTTTGGTGATTGAAAAATTTTTAGATTCTAACTATGCATGATTTTCATGTATTTCGATCTGCTTTATACTTATCTGAAGTGTACTCAGACCAGCAGCCATTAAAAGTCTAAGTAAATCCCGAAAAACCCATGAAAATTGCGAAAAAAAACAAAAAATTCCCAATATTGTGATAAAAAAAAATGTATTGAGCTAAATATATGATGATTTTCATGTAGGTTTATCGACGACATATAAATCTCCAACTTTTATAACTCAGACGTCTCGAAAACATCAAACAAATGTGCAAAAAACCCCGAAAATTGGAAAAAAATCAAATGTAATATAATAAAAATCGAGTTATTATTCAAAATAAATAAAAAAAATCATATCATTCGATCTGTGGTGCATAAAAAAAAAGTATTTCGTCTTAAGACTTAAAAAAAATTAATTTTTTCGGAAAATATCATCAAAACCCTTTGGATTTGAATTTTAATTCGTTCTCCGCTTATATCTCACCCTTTTATCTTCAAACGTCCTGCATAAAGGGTTTCTCTTTCGTTTCCTCTCTTCTTCGGGTAAATCTCTCTTCAGAGTCCAACAATGATCTACCATCATATTGACATCCACTCATGTTTTGATGGAATGTTTCTTCTCTTTCTTCACTGAAATTACCAAGATTTTCAGGAAAGTGTGAAAGATGAGATTGTAAATAGTGCAATTTTGTATTCACATTCCCTAAAAAATTTCGAGATACTTCCTTAAAACTTCCCCAAGCTGCTCTCTCAATCTTGTGCATCTCATACTCAAGATTAGCATCCTGGAATTGAGTCCGAATTTGGGGTACATAAAAAATTCCTTCTTTCAATTTATTGTCACTTATAGCTGGAAATTTTTCGTCCAAGTACTTAACACAGTTGCCATTTTTATCGAGAGCTTTGACAAAATGCTTCATAAGGTCAAGCTTGATATAAAGTGGTGGCAGCAAGTACTTGTAAGGATTAATGAGAGATTCTCGCATAACGTTGTGAGAACCATGATTCAAATTCTTTCTTGTTGGCCGTTCTTTTCTACTGTGAGAATTTTCCGATCGTGACTATCCTACAAACATACAAGAAGGGATATATTGTGAACCAGATTGTTGGCTTAACTAGTGTAGCAATTTTCAGATCACCACAAACTTTTCAATGATTTTTGGTCAAATGAGCTACTGGAGTCGGTGCTTTGAGACTTCGCTTAGACAAAGCAATGAAAAACTTTCACTCCTCGTCCTGAAAGTGTTCGGCTTTAACTCATCAATCAAACTTCTTACATCTGAACAGTCCACTAATGAATTTTCGCCGTTTTAAAAATGTTATCAGATTTTTTTTTCCCTATCACGATAAAAATAAGCTGTTGTATTTTTAGTTAATAAATTTTTTTCTTTAAGCTGATGTTTCAGGGTTTTCACTTCTAGGAACTTTTGGGCTCAGAATCGATTTCTTGCTTAAATGCTTGTGCCTGTAACCAGGGCACCTCCACGTGGTGACGGCGGGCAACAGGACCGTCTGGCATAGTCCCTGGGTTAACGGCTTGAATGCCGTCATGGCAGGCACAAGTAATAAGTGTTTTACGATGCAGGGACCCGGAATCCCAGTATCGGCGTCTGGTCAGAGTGAGAAAGCAGGCTCGCAGGCGTCGTCATCAAGTGACTGCAGCTCTTCATTAGTGGGTGACTTGGCTTCTGAAGCGTTTAATATGACAAGAAGTGTCTCTCACATATGTAACAAAAACTCCAATTGCTTCTGTTACATATGTGGAGAATTTGAAGTAACGAAAAGTGTAGATCTCGGTGGTCGCCGTATCATTAAAAAAGTCTACGAAACCTGCTTCGGTATCCAGATTACGAACTGGGAAGCAACTTGGGTACCACATTCACTTTGCAATCGGTGTCACACGATGCTTACTCGTTGGGAGCAGACGAAAAGTAAACAGTGCTTGAAATTTTCAAAACCTGTGATTTGGTCTGCACCAACGAGTCAAAAAAACTGCTATTTTTGCACGACGGAAGTTTCAGGTTTTTCTTCGACAACCAAACATAAAATTCAATATGCCAACGTAACATCAGTTGTGCCAGCAGAAAAAGTTTTGAATGTCGAAGAACCTGCAGCTCCTGAACCAGTGAATGAACATGAAGAGATGGAAGTTGAAGATAACTTTGAAGAAATCGATCCTGAACCCGAAGAGATCCATTCTGAGGATGAAGAATACATCCCGAGTGGTGTTCCTAGAAGTAAAGACCCTGAAGTCTTCGATCAACTTGAATTGAATGACCTTGTACGAGACTTAGGACTATCTAAGGTAAAAGCTGAACATTTAGCCTCAGCTTTAAGGAAAAAAAATTTATTAGCTAAAAATACAACAGCTTATTTTTATCGTG
This sequence comes from Cotesia glomerata, assembly GCF_020080835.1. Taxonomy (NCBI): domain Eukaryota; kingdom Metazoa; phylum Arthropoda; class Insecta; order Hymenoptera; family Braconidae; genus Cotesia; species Cotesia glomerata. The sequence goes on along the minus strand of NC_058161.1, from coordinate 20,601,331 downwards.
ATAGGGAAAAAGAGTTCGGAAGTATTTTAACAAAGACAGCGAAAATTCATTTGTGTACTGTTCAGATGTAAAAGGACTGATCGATGAGTTGAAGCCAAACACTTACAAAGACGAAGAATGGAGGCTTTTTATTGACTCCTCTAGGCGAAGTCTTAAAGCTGTGCTTCTTCATAATGGAAACTTATTGGCACCGATTCCAGTAGCTCATTCGACTAAACTAAAGGAGACTTATGACAATTTACAGGTTGTATTAGATAAAATAAACTATTCAGAACATCAATGGAAGGTTTGTGGTGATCTGAAAATTGCAACAATATTGCTAGGCCAACAATCAGGGTTCACAAAGTACCCCTGCTTCTTATGTTTGTGGGATAGCCGAGACCGAAAGAATCATTACATTCAAAAGAATGGCCAACAAGAACAAATTTGAATCCTGGTTCTCACAATGTTACGCGACAATCTCTAATTGATCCTTCCAAGTACTTGCTGCCCCCACTTCATATCAAGCTTGGCCTTATGAAGCAATTTGTCAAAGCTCTGGATAAAGATGGAAACTGTTTTAAGTACTTGGGCGAAAAATTTCCAGCTATAAGTGACGCTAAATTAAAAGAAGGAATTTTGATGGACCCCAAATTCGGACTCTATTCCAGGATGCTAATCTTGAATATGAGATGAACGAGATTGAGAGAGCAGCTTGGGGAAGTTTTAAGGAAGTATCACAGCAATTTTTAGGGAATACGAAAAGTGATAACTACGCAACTTTAGTTGACGAGTTGTTATACAACTATAATACTTTAGGTTGCTTAATGAATACAAAATTGCACTATTTACATTCTCATCTTTCACACTTTCCTGAAAATCTTGGTGATTTTAGTGAAGAGCAAGGTGAGAGATTCCATCAAGACATTAGTGTGATGGAAAAACGATATCAAGGAACGTGGGATGTAAATATGATGGCAGATCATTGTTGGACTCTGAAGAGAGATTTACCCGAAGAAGAGAGGAAACGAAAGAGAAACCCTTTATGCAGGACGTTTGAAGATAAAAGGGTGAGATATAAGCGGAGAACAATTAAAATTCAAATCCAAAGGGTTTTGATGATATTTTCCGAAAAAATTAATTTTTAAGTCTTAGGACGAAATACTTTTTATGCACCACAGATCGAATGATATGATTTTTTATTTATTTTGAATAATAACTCGATTTTTATTATATTACATTTGATTTTTCCAATTTTCGGGGTTTTGCACATTTGTTTGATGTTTTCGAGACGTCTGAGTTATAAAAGTTGGAGATTTATATGTCGTCGATAAACCTACATGAAAATCATCATATATTTAGCTCAATACATTTTTTATCACAATATTGGGAATTTTTGTTTTTCGCAATTTTCATGGGTTTTCGGGATTTACTTAGACTTTTAATGGCTGCTGGTCTGAGTACACTTCAGATAAGTATAAAAGCAGATCGAAATACATGAAAATCATGCATAGTTAGAATCTAAAAAATTTTTCAATCACCAAAACCCCCAATTTTCCCGTTTTTCGGTTTTACAGTTTTCTCAAAATCCTAGGGTGTAGGGGCCAAACGGACCTCAAATTCGGGTTCAGCGGGTCAAATTACATGGGAATATATGTGGCGCGTCCCAAGTACAGACAACTTTTTTTTTTTTGTGTGCCGGTGTAATTGGGTTGTTGATAAATTACTCGAGTGGAATCTTGAAAAACTTGTGTCGATTTTTGAAGGCTATAGTAATGAAATAAATCTTCCTATGTTAACTGTGTTAATGTCGTGTCCGTGGTTATTGTATATAATTCTACTGCGTTGATAAGAAGAAACAATGTACATTATATATTGTATTAAATAAATAAAATTCTTGTTTTCATAAAAGTCTTTTTTAGCATAAATGATTTGTGGTAAAAAATATTTTTTTCTCCTAAATAAATGACTAAAAATTTTTTTACCAAATCAGTTTATTAAATCCTTCTACCAATGTGATTGTTGAGAAAGCTGGCTTGGTTTCCATAAAACGAGACTTCTGACCCTCAAAATAATAAAAAGTAACAAGTCGATCTAAATATGTAAATAGAGGTCACAAGAAAGTGCACCGAGTAATTGAATAACTTGAATGATACGTCTGACTCGTTATTCCCAGGGTAACTGTTTCAATAGAACAGAACAAAATGAAATGAAATGAAATAAAAGACAAGTATAGAAAGGTTGACCGGGTCTTAGTCGAACTAGAAATTTATAACCAAGTAGCTGGTTACCAGTAGTTGATACACGAGTCCGTGCCACTTTCAGGACTACTTTAGACTTGTATCAAGGAATTGAGGAGTTCATCTCAATCTCAATCTTTCTCTTTCTCTATCACGTTCTTAAAGTGTTTCAAGCACTCCAGCTCGTTATGTTACTAGCACAGACTTTTGATAGTGCTCGGAGTAGAGAAGAGCCGGAGAAGAGCTGGAGAACCCACGCTTTATTTCTCACGGCGGGAGGCTAAGGAATCCCAGTCTGAAGACGTACGAGCGCCAGTTGCCAGTTGCTACAGGACACCATGACCAACGCCGTAATTAACGACTCTCCATTAACGTTCATAACATCCCAATGATATCCGTTATACACTCTCTACTCTTTACTCTGTATAAGTGTAGAGTGCAGAGAGCTGAGTGAGAACTACAGAACCAGGTTCTATGTCTATCCACACCGGGCATGAGGAGCTGGAGAAGAGAACACGCGTCTCGTTTTCATCCTTTTGTCTCCTGGCTCCTTTGTGCTCCCCGGGGTTAATATGTTTGACTTGAGAGTAAGAAAAGAGTGCAATGTACTCATTTGTACTTCCAAATAAGAATAAAAAAACAAACGACCTTCTTATTTCTCTTTAAAGAATTTTTTTTAGTCTTTTTTTGGGTACTCAGAAATTACTCTTTAATTTTTGGGCTTTTTAACTTTTGACTCTTGGAAATAATTTTATTTACTTGTCTTGGTATTTATTAATAGTTGTGAACTATAAATAAATAAAATTTTGCTTTATTAAATGGTGAATTCTGTTAAATTGCACTGTATTTTTATAACTATTGACGATTTTCAAGATATAAGCTCATTCTGATGTTACACTCATCAAGAGCTTTCATTTAAATACCCACATGCATTTTTGATATATTTTTCATATATTAATATATATAATATATATAAATATATAAAATATATGAAAATTTGATGTGGGTATTAGAATAAAAGGTCTTGATGAGTGTAACATCAGGGTGAGCTTATATCTTAAAAAAATGTCACTAGCTCTCAAGATACTAGGTCAATTCTTAATTATTGATATTTTCAAAGACATAAGCTTATCCCGATGTTACACTCATCAAGAGCTTTGATTTGAGTATCCGCATGCAACTTTTATATATTTTTCTTATATATATATATATATATATATATATATATATATATATATATATATATATATATATAATATATACAAATATATAAAATATATGAAAAATTGATGTGGGTACTCAAATAATAGGTCTCGATGAGTGTAACATCGAGATGAGCTTATATCTTTAAAAATGTCAATAGTTCTCAAAATACAAGGTAATTTCTTAATAATGTATCTAGAAATAGAACATTTTCGAATGCAGCCTAAATACTTATCATAATAAATTGACTAACCTTGAAAAGGCACTAATTAAAGTCAAGACCTTTACAATGACACTAAAACAACCTTTTTATCATATGACTATCCTGGACACAAAATTTTCCTTATTCTCTTAATAATATAGATTATTAATTTATTTGATGTCAAAATATTATGAGTTAATCTAATGAATAAATTTTTATTTTTAAAATTAATTCCTGTAAATAGAGTAAAACTAATTAAATTTGGGTAAAATTACCCAAGTTTGAATAAAACATAGCACACTGTCGAGATTATAGAGGTAGAAGGTGTATTCTCTCACGGGACGCTCAAAACACTCGATATGCAGCGGCAATGCCAGCAATAATATTACCAGCGACGGCTCAACTCTCAAGTTTAATCTATCCGAGTAGAGATAAATCTGAGATTTATTATATATATATATATATATATATATATATATATATATATATATATATATATATATATATAGATCGATTGCTAAATCGCTGTCGGCTATGACAGACGTTACTAACATCGTTAACGAGATTTAATGAAATTTATCACCGGTACGGTCTTTTTAGTGCTCATCAAATAAATAAAAATAAATACACTGTATGATACTGAGGGAGATTATTTAGGTGAATTCCCAGTTTTAGTGATTATTTTGGAGGAACATAATGTTCGAAGGGCTGACGGAGACTAATAGCAGGAGAGTGAGGGAGTATAGAGCCTCGTAGATTGCCGATCAGCTCTAAAGCACTTCATGAGCTAGAGAAGGAAAGCACATACTGGTATCGGTATCAGCTTGGTTTATTTATTGCACTGTCCACAGTTTGACAGGAGCTAAGATAAATATTAAGAAACCCGGAAAAATAAATATAAGACAAATATCTGGCGAACGGAACGTCATTCACTGTCAAGAGAGTCGAGAGGGTCACGGAAGATAAACATACCGACTTTTAAAATATGTCACGATCCATCGGACGATAAAAAAAATACGCTGAGCTTTTATAGTTTTACTTTTCAGAAGTAGTTTCATTTAAAATATATCCTCGGTGGATATTTTCACCGCTGTTAGACAGGACTTCAGACTATCAATTGTTCTATTTTTTTAAATACATATTATTCAGAGAATAACTAAATTTTGTTTCCAGTGTATTTATATGATGAAATGGGTTTTTATGGTTAAATTTGGTATCATTGAAAAATTCTTGACTTAAATTTGTGCCTTTTCAAGGTTTTATATCATTCTCACCAATAGTCAATTTATGGTGATTTGTATTTAGGGTGCATTCGAAAATTCTCTATGCATAATTGAAAAATGACCTTGTATCTTGTGAAATATTGATATTTTTAAAGACATAAGCTCATCTTGATGATACACTCATTGAGAGCTTTCATTTGAGTACCCACATGCATTTTTGATATATTTTTCATATATACATATATATAAATATATAAAATATATGAAAAATTGATGTAGGTACTCAAATGAAAGATCTCGATGAGTGTAACATCGGGATGAGCTTATATCTTTAAAATATATATTATATACATTACATAATTAAGAAATGACCTTGTATCTTGTGAACTATTAACATTTTTAAAGATATAAGCTTATCCTGATGATAAACTCATCAAGACCTTTCATTTGAGTACCCACATCAATTTTTCATATATTTCATACATTTATATTTATATGTATATATGAAAAATATATCAAAAATGCAAGTGGGTACTCAAATAAAAGCTCATGATGAGAATAACATCGGGATGAGCTTATATCTTCAAAAATGTCACTAATTAAAAAATGTCCTTATATCTTGAAAACTACTGAAATTTTCAAAGATATATAAGCTCATTCTGATGTTACACTCATCAAGACCTTTTATTCGAATACCCACATCAATTTTTTTTTATATATCTTATATATTTATATATTTATATATATTTATATATATATATATATATATATATATATATATATGCTATATATATATATATATATATATATATATATATATATATATATCAAAAATATATCAAAAATGGAAGTGGCTACTCAAATGAAAGCTCTTGATGAGTGTACAATCGGGATGAGTTTATATTTTAGAAAATGTCATTAATTAAGAAATGACCTTGTATCTTGAGAACTATTGACGTTTTCAAATATATAAGCTCAATCCGTCATTATACTCATCAAGACCTTCCATTTGAGTAGCTACATCAATTTTTCATATATTTTATATATTTATATTCATATATATATATATATATATATATATATATATATATATATATATATATATATATATATATATATATATATATATATATATTAAAAATATATTGAAAGTGCATGTGAGTACTCAAATGAAAGCTCTTAATGAGTGTAACATCGTGATCAGCTTATATCTTTGAAAACTCCACTATTTAAGAAATTACAGTGCAATTTAACAAAAATCATTACTTAATAAAGCAAAATTGCATTTATTTATTGTTTACAAGTCACGGTTGCCAGTATAAATAAATTCCACTGATAGAAGGATTTAATAAACTGATTTAGTAACAAAATTTACTAAATATATAGTAATTAAAGGTTTGTTAATAAATCATTTAATAACTATTACTAAATCTTATTGACGGAAAAGCTTGAAGAAAAAAAATCTTGAATTTCTGAACAGCATTAAAAAAAAATAAATAATCCCGAAATTTAAAACTCTAAACCCTTTATCACCTGAGTCCTGGGGCATAAATCTCAATACTTTATTTTAAAACCGGAAATAAGAAGCCGGGTGGGCAAAAAGAGATAGATTGTGTTGTTACGGTGTTTGGAGACTTTTCCGGGTCCGCTGGTGTCCAAGAAAATAAATATATATTCGTATTCGCAACCAGGTCACCCGTTGATAATTTTTTTCGGTTATTTCAACTCGAGTAAAGAGTAGAGAGAGCTCTAAAACTCTAAAACTCTTCTCTTTTACTGTTCTGGTCATATATAGAGAGTCTAAGAGGATTTCAAATTCATCTTGGCTCTCTATCGCTTAAACTACAAACACAAAAAAACAAGCTCGCTATTTATATTCCGAATCAAATTTCGTTTTAAAATAATAATTGATAAAGAAAAATCGTTGTAAGAAAATTATTTTAGGAGTAATTTAATAAAAATTTATTACCAGGGAGAAAATAAAGGACCGTAACGGTCAATTTAGTTAATAAATGATCTCATTATACGTGATAAGTAAAAAAGTATCGTCAGTAGCAGTACGGTTGGCGAAATATCTTATATATCATTCTAACGTGAAATTGGATATTTATTGGTGACAGATGGGACACGCTGGCACTGTGGATCACGCGGTGCAATCAATCATACCGTAACACCAGCACTACTACTACCTTAACCGCGCAAACACCAACACCTCCGTACTCGGGATAATGAATCGACTCTGTCATATGATGGTAGGTCATTCCCATGTGGCTTCTATTCTATTCTATTCTATTTCTTTCATTCCACCACTAAACAATACCTAAATAACCCACGCGTCCTTTCTATAAAATTAAACAGAATTCAATATTCAAATTATTTTGAAAAATCCAATTTCAAAGTAAAACCTTCAATAATTTCATAATCGATCACTTATCGATTATTTCTTCTATCTTATCGATAGAAAATTTCCCAGCCATCTATTGATAAAAAAGATGCTGTAGAAGATTAGCATTTTGTTGGTGACATGCTTGGGGGGAGGTGTAACGTAACTGGCTTTAGATGTAATAGTGAATTTATATAAGTGGAATAAACATAAACCTTGTAAGAGTGTGACTTAGGCCAGTGAGTAGCGTAGAAGACTGTCAACCATGAGGTACCGGGTTCAAGTCCATCAGACGCGAGCAATTTTTTCAATAGATAAAATTACAAAATCCGTTTTTCAGAATTAATTTCAATTAATACTTAATTAATAGCAATTACTTCATAATTATTTTTAATTTTTTAAATAAATTATTTTTCGCCTGATAAATATGGGAATCTATGTAGGATCCTACTCTGGATTCCTATATAAGAAACCATATGGGAATCTATCCAAAAACGGCATGTGGAAATCTAGGTAGGTTTCCCATATAGATTTTTTTGATTACCTATATAATCCACGCGTCCTTTCTATAAAATTCTACAGAATCCAATATTCAAATTCCTCTAAAGAATCCTTCAATGTAAAACTTCCAATAACTTTATAATCGATCATTTATCCAAGAAAATTTCTCAGCGATCCTTTGATAAAGAAGCTGCTGTACAAGATTAGCATTTTGTTAGTGACATGCTCAGGGGGAGGGTGTAACGTAACAGGCTTCAGATGTAACCAAGCCTATTAGAATTCAAGTTACGCTTTGAAAGGTACACCAGCAATGTAAAATAAAGTCTTAAGGCTCTGAGCAGCCTCGTTTGCTTTAATTTTATCTCTTTCATTATTATGATTATGATTATGATTATGTTAATGGAAATCTGTTCCTTATCAGGAAGCATGTTACTCGTTACACACATGTGCTCGGTTTGTCAGTTAAGCCGCGGGTGAATGGAGGAAGGACCGCGATAACAACCAACAATTTAATGTCCTCTTTCACCTTTAGCTCATGAACTGTCGCTGTCATCACATCATGCACCTCGTTATTTATTAAACTCACTTTAAACTCGTTTACGTTCCGAGTTTTAAATGTATTTACTTTTTTACGGCTGGTCAAACCGGATTAAATCACTCGCACCAGGCCCATAACAACGCTAATCATCATCACTCACTGATACACATCTAATAAAAACGACACCTTCAATACAATTAACAATTTACAATCTACAATTGTCCAATCCTCAGCCTTGATAGATCAGTTAGAAACTTTCCATTTAATTTATGAAAAAGGAATACTGGCTGCAGGGATTTGGATAGCCCAGGAAATGTATGAAACCCAAACGCGTCCATTTGAAATCCATTGGTTAAAATAAAGGGATTGGGGAAACCCAGGAAAATTGTCCATTCACCGTGAGGCAAACCTTTAACCCTCCCTTTCAGCTTCCCAAACCTGAAAACACATCTATCCACACAATGGAATCGAAAATGACATAGAGTAGTCTTGGTTGTAAAGTTTCGACGAGTTTCCAAATGAAAATCAATATTTACACGTCATATTCCGCATGATGTAGGCCGGAAGTTTGTGATATCCCTCAAAATATCTCTCTATCCATTTCTACATTGAAATCCACATTGATTTAGCTCTATAGATCTATCTGCATTTAAATCTATCCCGTATTTACAATTGTAAAACCTGGAATATTAATTCAAATTCAAATATCACGGACGCGTAAAAAAACAATCAAAAGTTAAAATCACCCAATCCAAATATTTGCAGTTTGATGTTCTGCTGTTAGGATAAATTGATCTCACTGCTGTTATGGAGAGTCCTGACCGTAATTGTGAACATGGAAAGAAATCAGAGTTTTGCGCTTCAGAAACTGGGTATTAGATGAATCGTTTATTTGAGAAACCCTATAAGTCATATTTTTTTTTCAAAATCGGGTTTATTGCATTTTTCGGTTTTTTGAATTTCCTCTTACTCATACCAGTACCAAAAAATATTAAATCCGTGATCAAGACCTAACCAATCGGTCGATATAAATCTCGTTTAGTTGAGAAACCCCATAAGTCAATGACTTATGGGGTTTTTCGAAATAACATTCAATTTCAAAATTCAACAAATAAATTTCTTTTTGTTTTTTATTTTTCAAAAAAACTTCTTCTTAGTAGAAACAATTCATTTCAATGCAAAATACTTAAACTTTAATCATTTTTGCAGTATGGGTTTGAAAAAATTAAATTAAATTATTGTTTTATTGTTTGATGTGATTTCACTGACTTTTATTTAAAAATGATTGATTATTAGATAATTAGAAACTAAATTTACTGTTCAATACTTGAATTTTAATGAGTTTTACAATATTCGCTTGATGGATTAAAATTAAAAATATGTTGTTTTATTGTTGACTCTGATTTAACTGATTTAAATTCTGAAATTGATGATAACCAAATAAAAATATATTATATTTACTGTTAAATACTTTGATTTTAATAATCTTTGCCATTTTACTTTTATAAAGTTAGATTGTGATAAATTAAAATGCTTTTTTATTGTAGACCCTCAGTTCACTAATTTGAAATTAAAAATAGATGATTTATAATAATTTTCGTTAATTGTAGTTCCAATACATATTTTGTACTTTATTTTATAAATATAATAAATGATTGACGGAGAAAAATTAATAAATTAATGATTTTATTACTATTTTGTTCGTTTTGATGAGAAACCCCATAAGTCAATCAACTTCAAATCATTATTATGAATAGTAGTAATTAACAAATAAATTTTTTCATGCTCGAATATTTTTCCGGGATACGATTATTATTATTATTCGTCATTGGTTCATGATGTTAATGCAAACTTAACCGAGAAAAATGTTTTTTGCTTCTCCTGAAAAATTTAATATTTTTGACTTATGGGGTTTCTTAAATAAACTATTCAGATAATTGATGGAATTTAAACAACAGAAGAGGCTTTCGCGGATGAGGATCAGGATCAGGATAGGTATAGAAGTGGAAAGCAAGGAGGAGGAGAAAGAGGGTGGTGCAGATGAAAGTTTAACGTGGGTATGCGGTTCCTCGTACGCTGGTGCTCGTTTGCGACAAGTCGTTTGCCAGAAGCAAAGTAACTTATTGTTGTGTGTTTACTGAACGCAGTTACGCGGTGTAGCACGGCACTCTCTGGTGGTTACTTTAGTTAGGAAACCCCCTCGCAGCATTTGGAGTCATTCCGGGCTAGCTCCACAGCTTGCACCCTCCAGAGACTGGGAGCTTAACCAACCGCCAAGTTTGTCGCCAGCAGCATTGCCCAGCATCCTGGCTGTGGCCCAGTTTCTCCCTTATTTCTCCCTCTCTTTCCCTGTGTGATGTGTGCACTGTCCTGTGTACTCAACCAATATGTGCTCCGCTACTCCATGTGTCGAAGCAAACAGTCTATTTTGTCTCCGTGTTTAGTCCCCGACGTATTGTGGTGGGAAGACACCAACCCTAGGACACTCTGGCTAATCCTCTGCTTCCGAAAGTAACTTTCGTTTTACTTCTTCATGTTTCACATTGAAACTTTTTGGTGATTAATTATTCCGATATAATTTAGACAGCTGCGCTCACTTTACTGATAGAAGGGTTTAATTAACTGATTTGGGAGTAAAAAATATTGCCCATCAGATTAATAATTTATTTTTTTATTCTTAATAAATTATATTGATATAAGCAAAGCCTTGTTATATCAAAATAAATATTTGTTTCCACCAAATAATATTTAGTAGTAGTTACTAAATATTTATTTGGTAAGTATTGTTGGTAGATGGCAATGCTTTAATTCCATACATTGAATTAAATATAACATTGTTGGAATTAAATATAACAATAATTAAATATAAGTGATACATAACCTACTAACTAACTTAGATTATTTTATTCAGCTCGATTTTGGGAGATTTATCTTCCCTTTGAAAACACACATACTCCCAAATGGCTTTTATGTAATTTCTCAGTAGAGTTTAGTTTAAATTTTTCAATTTGTCTATTATTATGTTAAAAACTTGTTTAATTTTTAATTTTATAAATGTCTCTAAAAAATTATAATTTAATGAGATTATTTTCTTTATAGTACCTTATATTACTTAAAATTATTTATTTTAATTCTTTTGATTTATTTTGAGTTAAAAGTTAGGTTATACGGTAAAATTAGTTAAAAAATGAATTTTTTTTATAAAAATCAAATTTTTGGGTTAAATACTGAAAATACAAAAAAACCTTTTTTGAAGGAAATTAAATTTTCTACCATAAATTTTTCCATACCTAACACCGTTGGTGATAAAAATGCCAAGAAAATATAAAAAATAAAAAAATAAGACAAAATTAAAACGAAGAAAATTTGATAAGTGTGATTTATGAAAATAATGGCTCGTAAATGTATCGAAGGGTTCGATTCCCATAAATTAATAGTTTTGGGGAAATGCTGGTGGCATCTAACTATCCATCCTCTCTTAGCAAAGCTAGGCTCCATAATAACGTGTATCGGTGTATCAATGTGTAGTTTATACTATTTGGCAAAACATGGGTACTCTGAAATCGACAGTTTGATTATATATACCGTGAGGATCAATATAAACTGGAATACTCGAGCACACATACTAGAATCTCAAATGTACGGACACATCAGAGAGGGTAATGCTCAGTAGGAGTAGAAGCGTAGAGTACTGCATCACTTGGTATTGCTATTGCTGGTTGCTGATTATCAGGTGGACCAGCTCCGCACGATTTAACGGGAGTCAGTATGGGATTATAAACGCGTTGACAAGGTGACGGACAAGCCTGTCGTTTGCATCTGGTCAATACAATCTTGTTTCTACTCCCTCTCGCTATTGTATACAGTGTATATACTGTTAGTAACAACCGGCCAACATATACTCACACTCATCTCGATTTTATCATTTTGGTTGCTAGTTTTCCTGGTTCATTTGCCTGGCTGCTCCCTTTTTCCACCCACAGACGTCAATTATTTACACTCGAACGTCCAAATAATTATCACTCGATAATGCACAAACATTGTTGCTAATTTTCCGCAACATATTATTGACAGTAACGCAGATGTCCAGGCATTGGACATATTATTTAGGAATAATTAATCACTAAAAAGTTTCAGTGGAAAATGTGATTGAAGGATATAATAAAATTTAGTAATAGTTACTAAATCATTTATTTCCACCAAATAAATATTTAGTAGTATTTAACAAAAGATTTATTGCTTCGCAATAAATCGATTATTAGTATTAAACAAATTCATTTTTTAACTAATTTTGCCGTATAACCTAAATTTTAACTCAAAATAAATCAAAATAATTAAAATAAATAATTTTAAGTAAAAATATAAGGTATTATAAAGAAAATAATCTCATTAAATTATAATTTTTTAGAGACATTTATAAAATTAAAAATTAAACAAGTTTTTAACATAATAATAGACTAATTGAAAAATTTATACTAAACTCCACTGAGAAATGACATATAAGCCATTTGGGAGTATGTGTGTTTTCAAAGGGAAGATAAATCTCCCAAAATCGAGCTGAATAAAATAATCTGAGTCAGTTAATAGGTTATGTATCAAATTGGACTTAAAGCATAGCCATCTACCGACAATACTTATCAAATAAATATTTAGTAACTACTACTAAATATTATTTGGTGGAAACAAATATTTACTTTGACATAATAAGGCTTTGTTTATATTAATATAATTTATTTAGAATAAAAAATAATTCATTAAACTAAATATGAGATTAAAAAACGCTGCACTGATGGAAGGATTTGGTTATTTTTAATAAGATTTGGTAATAGTTACTAAATTATTTATCAAAGCCCATTTATTTCCACCAAATAAATATTTAGTAGTATATGATTCCAAGATGGACGACCCTGAGAATGCGTCTAATAATACGTGCAAAGTTTTTAAGTGTCATCCTATGTCTAAAGTACCTAAAATAGTTATCTGTTTGATATGTGAAAATGTGTATCATGAAGCTGACTTTAATAAATATACGAAAGGTCAATTTGTGAGTGAAATGCTTGTAATCTGTCCAAAACACCATCAGGACAACCTAACCGCAAAATTGGACTATGATTTGAACACATTAGATGAAAATGCTCGAAAAATAATTACGCAAGTAAAACTGTATGAAAAAGAGGATCTTAGAAGTGAATTATGTAATAACTTATCACTAAATCAATCTAAAAATTTATCTGATGTTAGTGCTCCAGATCTGGATGAGTTAGCTACCACGAAAATGGAACATGAGCTACTCAGACAGATCAACGTGGAGCTACAAGCTAGAAATAAATTATTAGAGGCTATTGTTAATAATGAACTAACTGTCAAAAAACCTGAAAGTGATTATGCATGTATTGTAAAAAATAATTTACAACCTAAACCTAAAATTCCGAAAATTCTTGTGAAATCTAAAATCAATAATAATCGTGAGACCATGGGAAAAGTTAAGAATAAAATCACAAATGATTTGGCGATTCCAATAAATAGTGTACGAGAAAATGTGGATGGACTGGTTACCATTACATGCAAAAATAATAATGATGTAGCACGAGCTAAGTCTGTTTTAAGTGATAAGCTGGGCGCTGATTACCATGTGGAACTTGAACATCTAAATTTACCTAAGGTTAAAATTATAAACGTAGATAATGACTTATCAAAGGTAGATCTATGTGAGGATATAAACAATAGAAATTTTCGTGAGTCTGATTGTGCTTTCAATATAATTGCCGATTATAAAAATATAACTGGTAAGAGAACACTAATTTTGGAGGTTACACCTAAAACGTACCTACTGTTGCTTAACACAGGTTTTAAAATTTACATTGGACATCAGCGATGTCGTGTTTTTGATTACTTTAATATTAACTTGTATCACAAGTGTGGTAGACTTAACCATAATCATAACAAGTGTAATAACTCTGTAAAGTGTATGATATGTGCCGGAGACCACCTTACTAAGTTATGTAAGGAGCAGCAGAAAAAGTGCTTAAACTGTGTTTTTTATAATGAAAAGTTTCACAAAAATAGATCTACTGATCACAGTGCTAATGACACGTGTTGTCCGTATCTTGTGTATAAATTTAATAAATTAATTAGTTCCACTGACTATCCTCTCCAACCTACTATACCGGTTCACCTAGGTAAAGTTGGTGTTACACCAAAGCAATAACCTAAACTATTGGACGTTTATCATTTTCGATGGATGATAATTATATGCAAATCGAAGAGATCTATAGTGATTTAGATAGTCTGAATGGCTCACTTCAGGAGGGAAAATTATTAATAGTGCATTTAAATGTGAGAAGTTTAAACTCTAACTTTACTAAACTTGAACTGTTTATAGAAAATTTAACTGTGAAACCGACATAATTATTTGCTCTAAAACATGGGTACTACCGTGTTATATGTTCTTTGCCATAGAAAATTATGATTGCTTCTATAATTACAGCTCCATAAATAGAGCTGATAGGGTGATAATATATGTAAAAAAATCATTAAAATATAGTTCTGTGACTGAAATTATTGATAACTTAAAAATAGTTTCAGTTCTTATTGAGTTAAAAAATAATAAAAATATAAAAGCGTCTGGGATTTACAGATGTCATGACATTAGTAAAGAAAATTTCATTAATTTAGTGTCTGATTATTTAGAAAATTATAAACATGGAAAGAATCACATCATAGCTGGTGATTTTAACTTTAACTTGCTTAACATGGATTCTGTAACTAATTCTTTTGTATCTACTTTTCTCGAAGTGGGGTATCAACCATACTTTAATGGAATGACGAGGCCAAGTGAATCTGGGGGCTCATGTATCGATAATATTTTTGTAAAATCAGCTTTCAGGGACATCAAATCTTTTACGTATACTAATATCTTTACTGACCACTTTCCTATTTTTATGACGATTGGGGTCTCTATTAAGAATAATAATACTTTTAAGCAAGAGTTTACTGTCTTAGATTATGAAAAGTTAGAAATTCTTAGTAAGACGGTTGATTGGGCAAGCTCATTGCAGATTAATAATCCGAATGAATTCTTTGATGTCTTTATTATTAAATTAAAACAATTAATAAAAGATGCGTCTAGAACTAAGAAAATGAAAAAAAATAATAACAAAGCACGTAGTAATTGGATTACTAAAGGCATAATGAATTCTTGTAAAACTAAGGAACTGTTATATAACATATACAAACGGGATAAAAACAACAATAAATTGAAAAATGATTATAATGAATACTGTAAAATATTGTATAAACTTATTAAGCGAGCAAAAAATAATTATGAATGTGAAAGGGCTAAAAAGTGTTGCAATAATAGTAAGAAATTATGGAGTTTTGTAAATAATAAGTTAGGCAAAAATGATACGACTAAGACTGAAATTAATTCTATAGTATGTAATGAGGAGGTGTTAACTAACAAAAAAGTCATTGCAAATACATTCAATGATTTTTTTGCTGATATAGGTGCTAATTTAGCTAGTAATATTAATGTTATTGATTGTAATATAGAGAAAAACATCCCACATGTAAATGATAGTCTCTTTCTACTACCGACAAACCAAAAAGAAATTGAAGCTACTATACGTGATATGAAAGATAAAGTAGGTGGTGTTGATGGGATTAACAGTAAAGTTCTTAAAACTATTTCTAAAGATATAAGTACTCCACTAGAACACATTTTTAATATTTGTATTAGCAATGGTATTTGGCCGAATGCTT
This sequence comes from Cotesia glomerata, assembly GCF_020080835.1. NCBI lineage: Eukaryota > Metazoa > Arthropoda > Insecta > Hymenoptera > Braconidae > Cotesia > Cotesia glomerata. The sequence continues at coordinate 20,585,301 of NC_058161.1, read as the reverse complement.
TAAAAAGTGCAGATGTGGTACCTATCTATAAGTCTGGTGATAAACACTTAACTACTAACTATAGACCCATATCATTGATTTCAAACTTAGCTAAACTTTTTGAGACTCATTCATGTTAGATTACTTAATTTCTGCTTAAAAAACAAATTAATTTCAAATAAACAGTTTGGATTCATGAAAAACAGAGGTACAACTGATGCTGTAGCTTATACTTCTAACTAAATTTACTCTAACTTAGATAAAAATTTACCAACTGTTCTAGCTTTTCTAGATTTGGCCAAAGCTTTTGACACTGTCAATCATAAGATATTGATGGATAAACTATGGAGGTATGGAATCAGGAGTATACCACATCAACTCCTAAAATCCTATCTATATAATAGATCCCAAGTAGTTAAATTAAATAATACTATAAGTGATACCAGAATCGTTACTGCGGGCGTCCCCCAGGGGACTGTCTTGGGGCTCCTATTATTTATAATATATATCAATGATATTTTTAATGTTTTATCGAATGATACCATAGTTTCTTATGCTGACGATACAGCCATATTATGCTCAGGAAAAAGCTGGCTAATAGTTAAAAATAAATTAATTGAATGGTTAGATAAAATTGATTTATGGCTTAGAGAGAATCAACTCTCTCTCAATATAGATAAGTCTACATTTATAACTTTCGGCAGTTATAAAGATAGTTACCCAACTGATTTTGAAGTACATATTAATTATAAGCCGTTGAAAAGAGTTGAACATAGTAAATATCTTGGAGTATAATAAATTATAAAGCATAATATATGCATAAGCATAATAAATTATGGTATTATTGCCTGGGGAGGTGCATATGATAAGTCAATTAAAATCATCTCAAATATACAAAATAGATTACTAAGTAAATTGTGCGTAACTAATATCAACAACACTCCCCTTGGGATCAGAAAAACTTTCATTACCACTGCGTTATCTTTCTATTATCAAGATTGCATAAATCTCTATAATGATAAAATAACTTGTACAAGACATAAACAACTGTCACTACCAAAAATAAGTAAAACAATTTACACACAATGTGCTTATTATGTAGCTTTAAAATATTACAATAAATTACCAATAGAGATGAAAACTTTGAATGATGAGAAGAAACTAATAAACAAAAAACTGAGAGAATGGATAAAAATAGATAATTAGTTAAAAATCGCGATATAAATTTAAGTGTTGCAACAATATTACTTATAAAACTTATATAAATAACTAGCTTGCTAGGTTGATTTTCTTTTAGCTTGCACTGTATTAAGTATTACTATATTACTATCTTATATATTAAGAGATTGTTGATAATAGAATATATTTTTGTTAATAAGTACTCGTTCTATGCACAGGTGCTATACGCACCTCTATAGAATTTTTTTGTAACGAGATTAATAAATAAATAAAAATAAAATAAATTTAACAAGAAAATATTTTTCTTCCTAATTATTTTCTTGAGCGAAAAAAACAATTTTTTTCACAAGAAATTTCACTTATTCCAACAAAATTAATTCTCTTGAAGAAATACGTATCTTGATTCAAGAAAATTTATTTAAGTCAAGAATATCTTGTTGTTTTGAGAAAATTCAGCCTCGAGCTCCAAAAAATTTAGTTCTTGATAGAAATTAATTTTCTTGTTTTGAGAAAATTTCTCTCTTGCTCCAAAAAATTAAATATAAAGATAGAAGAAGTAAATTTTCATAAATATTATTTTTGATTAACTTGTCAAATGGCAAGATCAAATAATATTTCATCATTTTTTTTCATTCAATATGTATAATTGCACGGTAAAATAATATAAAACGGGTATCAAATATTCTCGAGAAAAATTTTCTCAAGGTGAGAAAATTTTTTTCTCACCTGAAGTAGGTGGCGCTGCTTCCCTAAAGTATCTAAATATCTTGATCAAATATAAAAATTTATTGTATCAAGTATTTATGATAAGAAAAAATAACTTGCACCAAGAATAGAATTTTTTGAAAAATTTTAACTGCGGCCAACACAACTTCGTTCTTCCTTCAGGCACCCAACAAATTTTCTTTCACCAAAAATTTTGTTCTCCAGTCAAGAAATTTTTCTATCTGTGTGGATTAAATAAAAAATGAAACTTATACTCAGAGTAAGGAATAAAATAAAATAAAGCGTCTATAAAAATCGTGAAATATTTATTGAAATAATAGAGTAAAAAAGCTTGACGCTGTCGCGGAGAAAATAGTAAGTTTAAAGGAAATACAGTGACACGTTTCGTCTATTCGTAATTCTGTCCTCGAGTGTGAGTGGAGTAGAAGCTTTCGCGGTGGGACAGGGATGAAGCGAAGCCAAGGGATGGTTGGGTGCATGGATGGAAAGGGTGACTTTAGTTGTGTCGGTTTGCGCTAGACAAGATGAATGCCCCTCTGTACACGCTCACAAACTGCGTGCTTCTGTACCACTTTGATAGTAGATTCTCCGTGGCATTAATAGAGGTTCTCCGAGTCTGTGTGTGCTTGGAGGTCTGAGGACTGAGGACTGAGGGCTGTGTGCTAGAGCGGAGATCCATTAGCGCACCCATTTGAATATTATTTGCAAACCGTGCAAGTGTAATAATAAAAATAGACGTTAATAAAAAATAGTTATATACTGACGTGTCACTTTCACTCTAGGCGACTCTAGTTTTAAAGCCCTCTCTCTTCTCTCCTATCTCGGCAAATGAGTCCGACGAACTTTTGAAAACGCAAACGTTTTTCTCTAATCTTGTTTACATCCTAACTGAAAAATCCATTTACCTCATTTGTTTTAATAAAAGTTATTTATTTTATTCCCACCGGACAAAGTGCCAGGGGAATTTTCAGCTTAAAATAAAATTATATTTATTTTTCTCTCTTTTAATTTATAAGATACATTAGCGATAAAAATAAACTAACTCCTGAGATAATAAATTTTTGGTTTAATAGTAAAAATACTAAAATTTTTTTATCAAAAGTAAAAGATATCTTTCTTCAAAAAAATAGAATTTTTTCATAAAAATCAAATTTTTGGGTCAAATATTGAAGACACTAAAAAAACATACACGGAAAAAAGTAAACTGTAATATTCACTCGGATTCCGGTTAATTTTTATAGTTTCAAACAGTAAAGCGGACATCGGGGTGGCAAAAATATAAATATTACAGAACTTAATGTAGAAAGTATAAAAGCCACAATTTATAATTTAATATCCAATATAAGTGATTAGTAGCTGTCACTATAGTAAATAACGACTCTTTCATCTTAAAAAATTACAATTTCAAACAGTAAAAATTGCCATTTCAATATATAGTCGATATTATGAAGAGAAGGGGAACTCAGATAAAAGAGAAGGGGGTCTCACTCTGGGAGAATTTAACATTTGAAACAGTAAAAATTATACTTTTAAAATATACATTTTACCAGTGCAAGCAAGTCAATAATTACAGTTTGATTTTTAGCATTGCATTTAAAATTTACCATTTTACTTTGTAAATATTGACGTTGCTTGTATTAGAAATTTACTAACTTTATTTTATACTTTTTACATCATAAGATCATTTTTTAGGTACGAAATGATAAATATCAAAGTCTGAATTCTTAATTATTATACTTTAACATTTTAGATATTTACATAGCGAATATTACTGTTTGAAATAGTATTTTTTTCCATGTAAAGAGTAAATTGTAACGTATAAATAGTAAATATTATAAATTGAATAGTAAAATCATGATTTTACTGTTTGAAATGGTAACTTTTAGCAGTTGATCATTAATTATTATAAATCGACTGTTATTTATTACAGTTTACTTTTTTCCGTGTAAGCAACAGAGGAAGAAAAATTTCTTGACTGGAAACAAAATTCTTGGCTCAAGAAAATTTTAGGGTGCCTGAAGGAAGACCGAAGTTGTGTTGGCCAAAGTTAAAATTTTTCTTTAAATTCTATTCTTGGTGGAAGTCAATTTTTTTTAATTTTATCATAAATGGGTGATGATTCTCTGTAAGGATATTTTTTGCTGTCCCAGGCATTTTTTTTTATTAGAAAAATTGTTATTTTGTTACTAAAAAAAATTTATTACGAAAGTAAAAAAACATTTCTATTTGGAGCATTGAAAACTAAAATGAAATAAATTTTGGTTTTTTTGCTATAAATTTGTAAACCACCAAAATAACAGTCCCCTGGGCTGTCCCATTCCCAAAATTAAAACTTTAAGATTAAATTTTAAGTTATTCGTCAATAATATATAATTTGGTCCATAATGTTTATAAACTTAATTAGTTAACTAACAATCTTCTTCAATAAAAAGTAACGAAAATTAATTTGTTTCATTAAATTCATTAAACCAAAGTTTGTCCCAGGCATTTTAAGAACAGTCCCTTGCCAGAAGTTCAAAGCCAAAAAAAAAAATCCAGCGTGTTATTTTACCTTTTGTAAGGTTTATAAGGACCTAACTAGCCTTGAGTTAATAACCATAGGGCTGTTAGCGCTTTATCGGCATTTTATTTAGTGTCAAAGCACCGTTTGTGCTGGAAATATGTGTCTGGGCCACTTCAAAACTCAGTCCCCTGGCAACTATTTTTATATATAATTTATTTATAAAATTCGATCCATAAGTCTTAATATTATTCTAATTAATGTAAACATTCATTGATAACTTGAAAAGTTGAATGCATTGGAATAGTTTGCTTGATTTTTCTCAATTTGATGAAAAAAAAGCAGTCCCCTGGCAAACAGTCCCCTGTGATGTTATATGGCAAAAGATACACAAATATCGAAAAAGCAAAAATTAAATCGGCTGTTTATTTATTATGATTAAGCTGATAGTTTTGTAGCCCTTGTTAATTATTTTTCTAATAAAATCAAAAATAATTTGGTCGGACGATTCTGTACAGATTTAAGACGTCCTTACAGAGAATCACCGATATAGTCCATAAATCACGGCAGTCACATAGTGACTGCATGGTTTGGCATCATGAGTCGTGCAAAAATAAAAAAAAAAACAAGTTTGAAAAATAAAAATGCAAATTGTGGATGATGTCATCGCATGACCAATACGTTAATAAGTAAACACCTTAAAAAGACTGTGCTAACGGTCTGGTCAATTGACATTTAAATATTATCACGTGTAAATATTTAAAGTAAACGTCTGCTGTCAGTTTATTGAATATAGATACTGTAATAACAATAATAATAATAATAAATAATAAATTATCAATACACGAGTGTACTTGAGTAATAATAACAGTACAATGGTAGAGAAAATTTAAGCATATGAGCATATGAGTTAGCGAAGGACAAAGTATGAAAGCTCGTACACAATCTAGAGCTTGAAGGGTGGAAAGGGGATGAATTGGGGGTGGGGCGTGTCCCTGGACGTTTGGCGATAACTCGAAATCACGATTTGCGTGGGAACAGGTCCGTAACGTTTTAATTCGGCGTTTCGATTCGCTGGATGATCATTGACCGCGACCGATCCTCGTGGGCCTGGTTAGTTTCACATTTTGCGAGACGGACACGCGAGTTTGCAATTTCGATGCCACTCAATTCTCCCAATACTTTTTGTTCCCTTTATTTATTCCTTTCTTCTTCTATTTTATCTGTGAATGGTTGTTTTATTTTATTTTATTTTTTTTTCACTTTTTATTTCAGTCCACGTAAATTCGATTTAACGCTCGGCCGCCCGCCCGATCATCTACATGTTTCTGAAATAATAAACGATCAAGACATTCTTCAAGAAAATTATCCGATCGGGGAGTAAAAATTTAAAGCAATTGATATTATTGATACCTTGCGCAGTAATTAGCTTAATTATATACCGTGTATATATTTATTATTATTATAATTATTATTATATTGATTATAATTGCCATTGTTAATGGCACGGGGTAATTAATTTTTATTCGCATGCCCGATAATTGCCGCTTATTGATATTTAAAATTGAATTTATTAATTATCGGAATTTTAATTGCATATTAAGGTCATTTTATTACTATGATAAAATTATTTATTTTATTTATACCGTTTTGACCAACTAATTTATATTATTGAAATTTAATTTAAAAGTTGTAAGAATTTTTTTTTGTCCATAAAAAAATAATACGTAGAAATACTTTTGCTGTCTTATAAGTAATTTTTGAATTAATTAATAATATTTCTGAAGAAATTTCCGAAAAATCTACTCATCTATATTATTAAGAAAATAAGAAAAATTTTGTCTCAAGGATACATAATTAAGAAATGACCTTGTATCTTATGAACTATTGACATTTTTAAAGATATAAGTTCACCCTGACATTACACTCATCGAGACCTTTCATTTGAGTACCCACATCAATTTTTTATATATTTTATATATTTATATATTTCACAAATTTCATATATATAAAATATATAAAAAATGCCATGTGGGTACTTGAATAAAAGGTCTCGATGAATGTAACATCGAAATGAGCTTATATCTTTAAAAAGGTCAATAATTAAGAACTGACATTGCTATCTTGTGAACTATTGACATTTTTAAAGATATAAGCTCACCCTGACATTACACTCGTCAAGACTCTTCATTTGAGTACCCACATCAATTTTTCATATATTTATATACATTATATATATGTATATATGAAAAATATATCAAAAATGCATGTGGGTACTCAAATGAAAGCTCATAATGAGTGTAACGTCTGGATGAGCTTATATCTTTATAAATGTCAATAGTTAAGAAGATACAGTGCATTTTAACAAAAGTAATTATTTAATAAAGAAAAATTTAATTTATTTATATTTTACAAGTCATGACAGTCACATAGTGACTGCAAGGTTGCTAGTTAAATAATTATCAACATTTAATTGACTAATAAAAAATATAGCACTCTGAATTACCGGTATACACTTGACAACACAAAAAGAGTGTCCCTAATCTTAAAATTTATTTACGTTTACTGGACTGATAGAAGGATTTAGTTCTATTTAATAAGATTTAATAATAGATACTAAATGATTTAATAACAAACCTTTTATTACCAAATATTTAGTAATAGGTACTAAATCATTTATTAAAGCTCATTTAGTTCCACCAAATAAATATTTAGTAGTGTTTGTTATTAAATATTAAATAATATTGTTATTAAATATTATTTGGTGGAACTAAATATTTATTTCCATGTAATCAGGCTTTGTTCATGTAAATAAATTTTTTATTAAACTGTAACAAATAATATTGATGGGTACAAAATATTTGTTACTCCCAAATAAATGAATAAAAATTTTGTTACTAAATCAATTTAGTACTCTGTACTAAATCCTTCTATCAGTGTGTCTAACTAAAATTACTAAGATCTAGCATTTAAAAAACCGCGGTTTCTTATGTTTTGGATAACTGCGCAAGCGGTGTTGCCAAGTCAAATACAAGACTTTAAAGAACGCAAGTTCCGAGTGATTTTTCATAAAAAATATAAAATATCTCCGTAATACCTTCGGAAAGCTACTTTTTATTATTTTAATCGAAAGCTTATTATTTCTTCAATCAAATTCAATGAAAATAAAATTCTTTTTGAATCGTTAATTGCATTAAATTCTTAACCAAACACACGGCCGGTGGAATCTCCATTTTACATGTAAAAATTACAATTTTAAACTTAATTATTTGATTAAATCTCCCGAAAACCTACTGTTTTTTGATTTTTTATTAATTAGGCTACGTAGATTAACTTTACAAATTTTCAGGAAGTTTTAAAAATTTGACTACTTTGCGTAGATCTCTTTAATATCAATTTTTCATTTCCATTAAACTAAATTTGAGAGTATGAGGCTTCGCCCAATAATATAATATGAGTTAAGTTTGTACTTGCTCGTCACGTAGCTGACGTTTATTTAGTTAGCAGTTTGGCCTCATGCAGACAATCTAACATACGGTGCCGGTGGAGAATCATCTCCACCTCCGACACTTTAACACTTTTTCGGGCATAAATCCTCTTATTCTTGTTCCTCTCTACCTCAGTCTCGATGCAATATCTCAAAAGTGCAATTAAGGAGGAGGAAATTTAAGAGGTGATTACCCACCCGAACGGAGATAAGAGTGAGATCGCGTGTAATGAAAAAGAAATAAAGAAATGTTTTGACAGGCTCGAGTAACACTACCGGCAATTATTCTCCGTAATAATACCTTAAAATCATTTGGATATGTTATCTTGTATTCGTATTCTTCTATTCGTGAATGTGTATTAACCTTTTTTAAGTATCTTCCACTGGGAGAAAATAAATGTGTGGGTATTACACGGGCAATTGGACGTGCGTGGGATTTTTTGCTCTCAGTAACCAGAACCTGAGGCTTACAGTTATCTTCAGAATGATATGACCACATGATTGTGTTATAAAGTGACGGACCGCAGGAATTTAACTGTTTTACTGTAAAAAAATAATTGTTATCCCGAGTATGGACCAGCCATTATTAATTATTTTTTTTCTATTTAAATTATTATTTTCATTATTAACGGGGAACTTTCGCGATTTTAATAATAATAATTTATATTATTATTATCTATATTGACATTTTTAAAGATATAAGCTCACCCCGATGTTACACTCATCGAGACTTTTCATTTGAGTACCCACATCAATTTTTCATATATTTCAGATATTTATATATATTATATATATAAATATATGAAAAATATATCAAAAATGCAAGTGGGTAGTCGAATGAAAGCTCTTGATGAGTGTAACATCAGGATGAGCTTATATCTCTAAAATATATATTACATAATTAAGAAATGACCTTGTATCTTGTGAAATATTGACATTTTTAAACATATAAGCACATTCTGACATTACATTTATCAAGACCTTTCATTTAAATACCCACATCAATTTTTCATATATTTCATATATTTATATATACATATATATGTGTATATGAAAAATATATCAAAAATGCATGTGGGTACTCAAATGTAAGCTCTTGATGAGTGTAACATCAGGATGAGCTTATATCTTTAAAATATATATTACATAATTAAGAAATGACTTTGTATCTTGTGAAATATTGACATTTTTAAAGATATAAGCTCATCCCGATGTTATACTCATCAAGAGCTTTTATTTGAATAGCCACATCAATTTTTCATATATTTATATATATTACATATATGTATCTATAAAAAATCTATCAAAAATGCAAGTGGGTACTCAAATGAAAGCTCTTGATGAGCGTTACATCGAGATGGACTTATATCTTTAAAATATATGTTATATATATTACATAATTAAAAAATGACCTTGTATTTTGTAAACTATTGATATTTTTAACGGTATAAGCTCATCCTGATATTACATTTATCAAGACCTTTCATTTGAGTACCCATATCAATTTTTCATATATTTCATATATTTATATATACTATATATATGTATATATGAAAAATATATCAAAAATGCAAGTGGATACTCAAATGAAAGCTCTCGATGAGTGTAACATCAGGATGAGCTTATATCTTTGAAATATATATTATGTATATTACATAATTAAGTAATGACCTTGTATCTTGTGAAATATTCACAATTTTAAAGATATAAGCTCATCTCGTGGGTACTCAAATGAAAGCTCTTGATGAGCGTAACATCGAGATGGACTTATATCTTTAAAATATATGTTATATATATATATATTGCATAATTAAAAAATGACCTTGTATTTTGTAAACTATTGATATTTTTAACGGTATAAGCTTATCCTGATATTACATTTATCAAGACCTTTCATTTGAATACCCACATCAATTTTTCATATATTTATATATATTATGTATATGTATATATGAAAAATATATCAAAAATTCAAGTAGATTCTCAAATGAAAGCTCTTGATGTGTGTAACATCGGGATGAGCTCATATTTTTAAAATATATATTATATATATGTATATATGAAAAATATATCAAAAATGCATGTGGGTACTCAAATGAAAGCTCTTGATGAGTGTAACATCGAAATGAGCTTATATCTTAAAAAATGTCAATGTTTGAGAACGTACAGTGCAATTTAACAAAAATCATCATTTAAAATTATTATAAAACCTCATTATTGTGATAATTATTATTATTTCTTTAAAAGAAAAAAAAAAATAAGCAAGCCTCAATATTTCATCGCCTAATTTTGGTCACAAACTCAAGAAAATTTATTAAATTTGTTTTCAGTCTCCGTAGATCTAAATCTTGAAACAATATCCATTAAAATTAATCACTTTAAAAAAATAATTGGCTGGTCCTGTAACAGGATTCCGCAAAATCAACCCATAAACCTTAAGGCCTTGTAAAAAAAAACTAAAGTGTCGAAGATTTTTTACAAGTTGGAAGCGTAAAATCCTCTAAAAAAAAATAAATTAAGAAGACTTAACTGCGGAGAAAAAATTCCTGGTTGCCTGAGGCTCATTGAAAGTCCGATGTAGGATGTACGATGTACGATGGAAGATGTACGGGACTTATTCAGGCACTTGCGATTACATATACAAGTGCGGTGTGAATAACCTTACGCGTATCTTTAGCTGAGGATGACGTAAATATTACAAGCTCGTTAAGCCGGAGTTTTATGCAGGTGCATCGCTAAATTACTTTTTTATCGGTTAGCTTTATGTTTTCATCCGTAATTTCAGTTACAATTTTAGTGTTTATTAATCGCTGCAAGGACAATTAATAATTCCCAGTGATCATTGATATCATCTGGATTACTATTCACGGATTATACGGGTTACTCTTGGTAATCCAATAGGAGATGAGACTGTCATTTGATCAGTTATTTCAATAAATCGTTATTCATTGTTTGCTTTCAATTTTACATTATTCACGTTTTATTCTGAACGAGGGATTTTGTAACTGTATTATTTTTTAAAAGAATCCTTGGTGTGATATTTAACTCCATATAATATCACAATTTTTAGTTTTTGACTAAAGAATTTAATTGTGTACACTGATAGAAGGATTTGTTTATATTTAATAAGCTTCATTAACTGTTAACAAATGATTTTTTAACATCATAGGATTTAATAAATATTTATTTGTTAAATTGCACTGTGTTTTCTTAACTATTGATGTTTTTAAAGATGAAAGCTCATCCTGATGTTACACTCATCAAGAGCTTTCATTTGAGTACTCACATGCATTTTTGATATATTTTTCATATATACATGTATAAAGTATATATTTTAAAGATGTAAGCTCATTCTGAAGTTACATTTATCAAGAGCTTTCATTTGAGTACCCACATTCAATTTTCGGTATATTTTTCATATATACATATATATAATATATCTAGATATATAAAATATATAAAAAATTGATGTGGGTACTCATATGAAAGGTCTTGATGATGGTAATGTCGAGGTGAGCTTATATCTTTAAAAATGTCAATATTTCACAAGATACGAGGTCATTTCTTAATCAAGTGTCTAGAGATACAGAATTTTCGAATGAAGTCTAAATACTTATCATAATAGACTATTGGTATTTTTGAGATACTTTTCATATATACATATGAGTCATTTATTTAAGAAACCCCATAAGTTAAAAATACAAAATTTTTCAGGAGAAGCAAAAAACATTTTTCTCGGTTAAGTTTGCATTAACATCATGAACCAATGATGAATAACAATAAAATTAGTATCACGAAAAAATATTCGAGCATGGAAAAAATTAATTGTTAATTACTACTATTCATAATAATGATTTGAAGTTGATTGACTTATGGGGTTTCTCATCAAAACGAACAAAATAGTAATAAAATCATTAATTTATTAATTTTTCTCCGTCAATCATTTATTATATTTATAAAATAAAGTACAAAATATGTATTGGAACTACAATTAACGAAAATTATAATAAATCATCTATTTTTAATTTTAAATTAGTCAACTGAGAGTCAACAATAAAACAACATTTTAATTTATCACAATCTACCTTTATAAAACTAAAATTGCAAAAATTAATAAAATCAAAGTATTTAACAGAAAATATAATATATTTTTATTTGGTTATCATTAATTTCAGAATTTAAATCAGTTAAATCAGAGTCAACTATAAAACAACATATTTTTAATTTTAATCCATCAAGCGAATATTGTAAAACTCATTAAAATTCAAGTTGTTATGTAAAGAATTTTTCTTTACATATTTATTAATTATAAAAAATTCGAGTATGATTTTATTGCATTTTTTAACGATTGTAAAATACAATTCGAGTGTGATCATTAAGTGTCTCGTTCGACTCCTGTAAGAGGCCCAGGGAATTTCCCGTAATTAGTTTGGGCCCAGATACATTTAAGAGATTAAATAGATAAATGGGAGTTTTGTTATACGTAAACAAACTCACTTATACTTAAAATAAAAAAATACTTAAGTAATGACAAAGAATATTAGATAAAAAGATTTATTTTAAACCAAAAGATTTTAGAGTAACTTAAGTACAGAATTTTGAGTGTTGAGACAAATGTCTAAATGAATTTTAATATTGCAAGTTTTAAATAATTTTTAGATAATCAAAATTAAATATTAAATGAGAAATGAACTTTACAAATATGAAACAGATAAAAAAAATAGAACTTGAAAGTTAAACAATTTAAAATAAACAAATATTAAATAATGAAATTCTAAAATAATGCAACAAATTTATAAAATGATAAAACAGAAGTATTTCTACAAATAAATAATTAAATTCAAAAAACGTAAGAGATGCTAGAATCAAGTACATATCTATTTATTCGATTTAAATAAATAAATTATTGTTAAACAGTACAAATGTACTTTATCTTTGCCTTTGTCTTTGTCTATACGTAAATGCGCTTACGTATACATAAACACATAGATTTTTAATAGAACATAAGAGTAAGTAAGAAAACTATATTGCACTCTGACCCAAGTAGAGGGGACTCTTGCGATATTTTTGAACAACTTAAGAGAGAGGGTAAGGGCCCAAGAAAATAGACAAATAATTGGACATTTGGTTCCCACAATGAGTGGAAATTAGTAACGCCCTAAAATTCGACACCTTACAATTTTCACAAGAAAATCTCTCTCGTTGTCCTGACGTCCTAGTGTTAACATCACCTAAAGTTTTAGTAAGTCTGAATAGACCACGTGTTAAATTTACCGAATGACGAATAAAAGATTGTAAAATTAAAAGTATAATTATGAAGTGAATCAAATCTAAAGAGTAAGTCAAATCAACAAAGTTCATCATTTTTATCAGGTACATTTTAAATAACTAATATTTGTGAATTTAATAATATCGTAAAATCGTTATATGAAAAAAAAAGTTAACTTTGAATCACTGTGTAATGATTGTAATTATTGTAATTTAACTAATGATATTAATTTTTGATTTAAACAATATATGTATTAAAATTATTCAACGTCCAATTTATTCAACAAACCTATCATTCTCAATAAATAGAAACTCGGAAGTTCCCGGTCTATTAGCCTAACACACTAGGACCGAATACTTAAACACCATAAATAATTTAAATGTAAAATCAATTAAGGTAAAAGCCCCTATATATGATCATGTACCAGTATATGATCACTCCATGTATTTGTATACCTATATTTGTGAGTATAGATATACAAATACATGGAGTGATCATATACTGGTACATGATCATATATTGGGGCTTTTACCTTAATTTCCCTAAATTAATAATTCTTACATAACAAAGTATTTAACAGTAAATTTACTTTCTAATTATCTAATAATCAATCATTTTTAAATTAAAGTCAGTGAAATCACATCAACTAATAAAACAATAATTTAATTTAATTTTTTCAAACCCATACTGCAAAAATGATTAAAATTTAAGTATTTTGCATTGAAATGAATTTTTCTACTCAGAAGAAGTTTTTTTGAAAAAGAAAAAACAAAAAGAAATTTATTTTTTGAATTTTGAAATTGAATGTTTATTCGAAAATCCCTATAAGTCACTGACTTATGGGGTTTCTCAACTAAACGAGATTTATATCAACCGATTGATTAGGTTTTGAACACGGATTTAATATTTTTTGGTGCTGGTATAAGTGAGGGGAAATTCAAAGAACCAAAAAATGCAATAAACCCTATTTCGAAAAAAGTATGACTTATAGGGTTTCTCAAATACACGACTCGGATCTCCTAAAGGGAACTTTATTCTTATTGTTAATTGATATCACAATTTTCAATTCTTGACTAGAAAATTTAATAGCGTAGTTAAATTCTAAAAAAAAAATTAAAAACTTCAATAAATGTCAGAACAAATTGATCGTTAATAAATAAAGTTTCAAACGACTCATAAGCCAACTTGATGACTGTATAAATAAATTTACTAGATACAAAGCTTGCTCTTTTACGATTGTAGCTAGTAAAAAGCCAGATTGCTGATAAGTGTTGTAATTAAAAATAAATAAATAAACTGAAAGGAAATTTAATGTTTTATGACATTGAATGTATGACATTTGTCGGTCAATAAATAATATAACCGTGGAAAATAAAAGTGAATGATATCTGGAGCTTAATGAACTCGTCAGAGCAAACTCTGGTCTGAATGGGCTCTCATATAACCTCGATAAGAATGGTGATAAGACCATAAGTAACTTCCGCTTGTGGACGATTGTTTGCAAACGGTTAATAGCCCCCTGGAGTACGCCGTGGAAGCTCTCATGAAAGAGCAAGTCCTTATTCTAGTGCCGGTGGTGGTTGTCTGTTCTTTACTGCTCACTCTTACCCACCAGATCCGTTGATTTTTTGTCCAACTCTAGCTCTCTCTTTCAGCGCAAGGTTTATCCTTTCTCACAAGACGAGTTACTTTTAAAATCATTTACTCTTCGGTTGGTTTCCGCGTAAAATTATGCCTGGCTTACATCCGTTTCACAATCGCTCCCACTTACGAGCGTGTGTACCAAATACAATGTCGAACTGTGAGTTTACACTCGAGGTGAGAGTAATTTAAACTTTTAAATCCACGTGCTCTTACGAAATTATACGCTCTTGATTATTGTTATCATTTTAAGTATATCCTATTTAGGTACATGCAAATCCTAATTGAAAATATTCTCAAACAAGAAACATTTTCTTGGAAAATCTTTATTACTGTTTTTTTCTTCAACAATAATAATTTAGTAGATTTCATAGAAATCTATTGCATAGATCCTCATGACGGAACTTTTGAAAAATTTTGCTATATTTCGACTCAGCTCGTCAAGCGGATTCAGAAAATCCATATGGCTCAAAAGTTTATATATCAATGTGGATATATACAATATAACCGGCTTTGTCTCTTCTCCAACTCCCGCGATTCTATACGGATCTTAATAAAACGTAACATACTCATTCTTAGGACGATTTTCGAGGTTCAGTTCAAAGATCAGCCAAATCGGTCGATTAGTTTAGAAATGAGAGCAAAAAATTTTCAAAAATCGTTAAAATTTTCACTTTTACCGTATTTCCGTGCAATAACAATAATCGCAATATCATATTTCATTTCTGTAAGTTGCATCTGAAAGCTTATTTAATAAGCTTTAATTTGCATACTTATCTATTTTTCTAAATTAAATAGTTTAGGAATGACAGAAATTCAAAAATTTTTGAAAATCACAAAAATTTTCACTTTTACCGTATTTCAGTGCAATAACAATTGAACGCGATATCCTATCAAATTTCTGTAAATTGCATCTGAAAGCTTATAAAATAAGCTTTAATTTGCATACTTATATATTTTGCTTAATTAAATAGTTTAAGAATGACAGTAATTTAAATTCTTAAAAATCCTCAAAATTTGGAACTTTGTTTCTTTGCAAAATAACTATTGAATGCGATAACTTGTAAAATTTTTGTAAATTGCATCTGAATGCTTATTAAATAAACTTTAATTTGCATACCTCACTAGTCTAGATAAAAAATTACCCATTCTTTCAGACAGATCTAATTTTACTTTTGATGTCATTATTTTATTGTAACAGAATTTATACATTATTAATAATATCATTTCATAAAAAACACTTTTTTTTATTTGTAAAATCTACTTCCATTTCGGCTGCCGAATTCTTTATTACGGAATCAAATTCCCTACAAAAAAAATCTCATCAATTTTTCCATATCTCAAAAACTAAGCCCAGAATTTTGATTCCAAAAAAACAAAATCCTAAACTCATAAAATAGATAAATTGATCCTTCCTCCGGCGACCAACGTGCGAAGACTGGCTAAAAAAGTAAATGGAGCAACTAATTACCAAGGTAAGAATCCAATGATCAGCGATACCAAAAGACCCCTGGGAAATTTGGTGACAGAAGCGAAATTATCGGCATTATCGCACCTCGGCAAAAAATCCATACTTTTCTTCTCGGTTCTATTCGACAGAGATGAATACCCTTTAAGAGGGGTTTCTGGCTTTTAATGCCCACAAATATGTTACTTTCTCACGCAGTTAATGACGACCCGGGTAATGACCAAGTCTAGCCTTGCAGATTACCTCGGGAATGATGTATTGGCAAAAAGGGTTCGTCCAAATGTCTATAATCACTTAAGATCCTTCAAATCGTAACCCGTGTGGTAAAGAACCATTAATTAAATTACTTGAGATTTAATTAAAAATAAAAAGAATAAAACGTATGATTTCTGAATAACGTCTATAAAAATATTGGATGACATGATCGCGACACTCGAGACTCCTCCCTGTGGTGAAGGTTTCGAATTGAAAATATGAATATTCATGCGCGACAGTTATTTAGCAGCAGCATCAGAAAACACGTCAAAATGTACACACCTCTGAAGGCGATGTACAGCGTACATACGACATATTACAAATTCCAGCGACTGCAGATGCGCTTACACCACCACAATCAAGCCCTACCCTTGTCAAGAAGATTTGCAATCTGAGTTTTACTTTTATGACGTTCAATATATCTCAACAAGAAAATTTCTTGACTGGAGAACAAAATTCTCGGCTCAAGAAAATTTGTCGGGTGCCTAGAAGACCGAAGTTGTGTTGGCCGAAGTTAAAATTTTTTGAAAAATTCTATTCTTGGTGGAAGTCATTTTTTCTCATCATAAATACTTGATACAATAAATTTTTATATTTGATCAAGATTTTTAGATACTTTAGGGAAGCACCGCCACCTACTTCAGCTGAGAAAAAAATTTTCTCACCTTGAGGAAATTTTTCAAGAATATTTGAATCGTTTATTTAAGAAACCTCATAAGTCAAAAATACTAAATTTTTCAGGAGAAACAAAAAACATTTTTCTCGGTTAAGTTTGCATTAACATCATGCACCAATGATAAATAATAATAATGTTAATATCCCGAAAAAATATTCGAGCATGAAAAAATTTAATTGTTAATTACTATTATTCATTGTAATGATTTGAAATTGATTGACTTATGGGGTTTCTCATCAAAACGAACAATATAGTAATAAAATCATTAATTTATTAATTTTTCTTCGTCAATCATTTATTATATTTATAAAATAAAGTACAAAATATGTATTGGAACTACAATTAACGAAAATTATAATAAATCATCTATTTTTAATTTCAAATTAGTCAACTGAAAGTCAACAATAAAACAACATTTTAATTTATCACAATCTACCTTTATAAAACTAAAATTGCAAAAATTAATAAAATCAAAGTATTTAACAGAAAATATAATATATTTTTATTTGGTTATCATTAATTTCAGAATTTAAATCAGTTAAATCAGAGTCAACTATAAAACAACATATTTTTAATTTTAATCCATAAAGCGAATATTGTAAAACTCATTAAAATTCAAGTATTTAACAGTAAATTTAGTTTCTAATTATCTAATAATCAATCATTTTTAAATTAAAGTCAGTGAAATCACATCAAACAATAAAACAATAATTTAATTTAATTTTTTTAAACCCATACTGCGAAAATTATGAAAATTAAAGTATTTTGCATTGAACTGAATTTTTCTTCTCAGAAGTTTTTTGAAAAAAAAAAAAAAAAATAAAAAAAAAAACAAAAAGAAATTTATTTTTCGAATTTTGAAATTGAATGTCTATTCGAAAAACCCTATAAGTCACTGACTTATGGGGTTTCTCAACTAAACCAGATTTATATCGACCGATTGGTTAGATTTTGAACACAGATTTAATATTTTTTGGTGCTGGTATCAGTGAGGGGAAATTCAGAGAACCGAAAAATGCAACAAATTCAATTTCGAAAAAAATATGACTTATGGAGTTTCTCAAATAAACGATTCATTTGATATCCATTATATATTATTTAAGCGTATAATTATACATATTGAATGAAAGAAAATGATGAAATATTATTTGATCTTGCCAATTGACCTATTAATCAATAAAAATATTAATTAAAATTAACTTCTATCTTTATATTTAATTTTTTGGAGCAAGAGAGAAATTTTCTTAAAACAACAAGATTTTCTTGACTTAAATGAATTTTCTTGGATCAAGCTACATATTTCTTCAAGAGAATTAATTTTGTTAGAATAACTGAAACTTGTCAAATAAAAATTTTTTTACTCAAAAAAATAATTGAACCTTTTTTTCCGGTGCAGACATGACGTATTGAATTAGACATTATTTTCACAAGCAAAGTGAAAACTACAACGACAACGTGAAATTGAGGTAACCTGATGGAGAAAAAAGGCGACAGATCCACTACTCACAACTCTTCGTTATTCAACATCTTGAATAAATCGATTTCAAGAGCTCTAAACCCGAGGCGTTATCAAATAAGCTACTTCCATCTCCATCGTAGCTGTTTTTCACTTAGCACTTTATTTTTATTCAATCCGTACTATAGGTGACATTAAATATGAATTACAGTATTACCATGTATATTTTCTTGTAATACTATTTTTTAATCTCATCCAGATTTCCTCCGACACAAGCAATGCTTCTATAAATTCAAATTTAGCGCTCGAAGTAGCAGTAAATAATTGTCACCTGTAAATAGGATGAATCGATCAAAATATTGTGTGCATCCTAGCCAGATATTCCTAGCGATAATTCATCGGCACATAACTTACTACCTAGAGATAGTTGACAGATATTTATCGTCTTAGCCGCTAATTGACACATTGATACCCGAGCCGACACCATTTCTCATTATCAAACGGGTTATGAGTGAACGAACGTTCCAACGTGAACCAAAAGGATCTAAAGAAGTACAGTAACTAAAAGAACCAGTACCAGCATCATCATCACCAGGCCAAACAAAGCTTAATTAGCTCATTCTTACAGCAGCCAGCATTTTGGTGAAAACCTCTTTCATTAAAGTTGGGCTTTATGAAAGCAACCCAGCTCGTCTTATCTTCCAATAGAAAGTTCCCAGATAACCAAGAAACCGCTTCTACTTGGTCCAGAGTTAGTGCGAGTAACGAGGCTTAAATTAACGCCCAAAAACTAAATAAACTTTGGTTGATCATGAATTTTTGAAGATATATGGGTGATTCTCTGTAAGGATGTTTTTTGCTGTCCCAGGCATTGTTTTATTAGAAAAATTGTTATTTTATTACTTAAAAAAATTTATTATGAAAGTAAACAAACATTTCTATTTGGAGCATTGAAAACTAAAATGAAATAAATTTTGGTTTTTTTGCTATAAATTGATAAACCACCGAAATAACAGTCCCCTGGGCTGTCCCATTCCCAAAATTAAAACTTTAAGATTAAATTTTAAGTTATTCGTCAATAATATATAATTTGGTCCACGCATTTTAAGAACAGTCCCCTGCCAGAAGTTCAAACCCAAAAAAAAATCCAGCGTGTTATTTTACCTTTTGTAAGGTTTATAAGGACCTAACTAGCCTTGAGTTAATAACCATAGGGCTGTTAGCGCTTTATCGGCATTTTATTTAGTGTCAAAGCACCGTTTGTGCTGGAAATATGTATCTGGGCCACTTCAAAACTCAGTCCCCTGGCAACTATTTTTATTTATAATTTATTTATAAAATTCGATCCATAAGTCTTAATATTATTCTAATTAATGTAAACATTCATTGAGAACTTGAAAAGTTGAATGCATTGAAATAGTTTGCTTGATTTTTCTCAATTTGATAAAAAAAACAGTCCCCTGTGATGTTATATGGCAAAAGATACACAAATATTGAAAAAGCAAAAATTAATTTTTATTTATTAAAAATTAATGGCTGTTTATTTATTATGATTAAGCTGATAGTTTTGTAGCCCTTGTTAATTTTATTTCTAATAAAATCAAAAATAATTTGGTCGGACAATTTTGTACAGATTTAAGACGTCCTTACAGAGAATCACCCATTTATGATTTGAAAGTGGCTACTGGGTTGCAGGAATAGAAATAGAAATCAATATAAGATTATAACGTCATTATTGGCCGGGCATTGTGCTTCCTGGTTAGGAAGAACCAGTAGGACTACGACCCCAGCTCTATTATCCGGACTAATTATTTCCAAGTTAACTTAACAGTTAGCCTTAATGTTATACGAAAGGAAACTGGCTTATTCCCCTTAGTTTGCCTCCATAATCTTGCTATAATAGTACTACTCCCCTTCATCCTTTATTTTCTTTCATTACATTAATTACAAGAACTGATTAAGTCTTTCAATGCCGTGTAATAACTTGGCTGCTCTTTGTTGAATTAACACACACTATCACCCACCCACTGACTTTAACTTACCAAGAGTTAAGAGTTAGGAGCTATAGTCCCTTCAATGAATCCCCTGTTTATAATAAACCGCCTTATCAAGAGGGGTATTAAGTTTTGAACACAACTCAGAAACAACAGAACAAAACAGAGAAGTTATAAGGATGAAACTTGATGTACTGAGATTTTAATCTGATTCAACAGGAACCTTTAACATAGTCCTTTAGTATCATCACTACCTTCTAAGTCTAAATATTTAAAATAACGGGTTGAGTTTGTAAGACGTACCTTGGCTGAGTAAACCACCTGGATCCTCGTGACCGGAGAATTGCGATCGGGCTTTAGAACACTTAGAACCGTATCAACGTTCACTGTTGGATTTAACAATGTAAGTTGTAAGTAGTGAGTGGTAAATTGTAAGTTGTAAGTTGTAAGTTGTGGTGTTGGTGTGTGTGTTGATTCGTAGCGATTGCCCTTGGACTTGAGAGCCCCGTTCACGGCCACAACCAACACAGAAATGCTCAACTGGAACCCGCGCGGGCACTTTTCCTTGCAGAACGAGCTAGTGCAGTGGGGGGCAATACCCAGTACCTAGTACCCGGTTGCTGGCAGGTGGAATTCTTAACATCACCGAGAGAACCCACCACATACGAATTATTATTGCCGATCCTACCCACTGGATTACGGGGGGGGGGGCGCCTTTCAACAAAGCCCCTGCTACAACTATCTTCACTTATTACTGCTCCCTTTCTGACCGCTGATAGGTCATTATGAGTTTAGGTGTGCTTTTGGTAATTTTCCGGCGAAATTTTCGAATTTTGGGCCATTAATAACCAATTTCTGAAGATCTAAAGATGTAGTTGACAATATTTGAGGTGTCCAGGTGCTAACAATCCACATATGAGCCTGTGGGTTCATGGATTCCTGAATGGGAAATCCACATCGGAAGTATGGATTCCTATAGTGAATTTATGTAAGTGGAATAAACATGGACCTTGTAAGAACTATGAGGTACCGGGTTCAAGTCCATCAGACGCGAGCAGTTTTTTTATTAGATAAAATTACAAAATCCGTTTTTCAGAATTAATTTCAATTAATACTTAATTAATAGCAATTACTTCATAATTATTTCTAATTTTTTAAATAAATTTTCTTTCGCCTAATATGGGAATTTATGTAGGATCCTAACCCTGGATTACTATATAGGAAACCTTATGGGAATCCATCCGAAAACACCATGTGGAAATCCAGGCTGGTTTCCTATATGGATTTTTTTGATAGGATGCTAATTAGCATGATACTAAAAAAATGATGGACAAACTTTGACATTAGCTGTTGAAGTGGGTTTATTTGTTCGATCGAATGTTTATTCGAGCATTTAATGAATCGTTTAATCAGCACTGGAAGAGTACATTAGTTTTGATGGTGATGCTGATGGGCATGAGGATGAGGATGAGGATGAGGGTAAATGGGTGAGTGGGCAGATATTTATATGTGTAACAGAAGAGTCTGTATGTTATTATCGGATCGCAATCAGCGTGGAGGTTGTTATTCGTTGGTTATTTTCCAGGGATTAACATATTCGCCGGGGGCACACTGTAAATTAAACTACTCTTTCGGGCAGGCTGCTCATGATCTGTTTAGCTGGAGTTTTCTGTTTGACGCGAGCTATTATTTGCCGGGTATTGTACAGGTCATTATATTTTGATCACTCGATCCTGAACTACTGCTGTTTTATTCCTCTGATATCAAACAAATCCCAATTATTTATCAGGACAAATTTTTAGTCACAAGTGTGCGTTGCTAAATTGGGATCTCCCATTCCGTGTCCAACGGGACAGCCAGCATTGATAATTGAGCTACTCTATCGAAATTTGTTTGGTAATTGGGAGTTTCTATCACACGTTGACAGCTTTTACATAGATCATTATATTCAACATTGTTTTTTTTTCTGCTTTTAAGGAGATCCATGCGAAGTAGTAAAATTTTTAAAACTTTCCAAAAATTTGTAAATTTAATCTACGTAGAATAATTAATAAAAAAATTAAAAAACAGTAGGTTTTCGGGAGATTTAATCAAACAATTAGGTTTAAAATTGTAATTTTTACATGTAAAATGGAGATTCCACCAGCCGTGTGTTTGGTTAAGAATTTAATGCAATTAACGATTTTAAAAAAATTTAATTTTCATTGAATTTAACTGAAAAAATAATAAGCTAAAGATTAAAACAATTAAAAAGTAGCTTTCCGAACGTATTACGGAGATATTTTATATTTTTTATGAAAAATTACTCGGAACTTGCGTTGTTTAAAGTCTTGTATTTGACTTGGCAACACCGCTTGCTTAGTTACCCAAAGCATAAGTACCCGCGGTTTTTTAAATGCTAGAAAATCTTAGTCATTTTAGTTAGACAGTAAACATAAATAAATTTTAAGGTTAGGGACACTCTTTTTGTGTTGTCAAGTGTATACCGGTAATTCAGAGTGCTATATTTTTTATTAGTCAATTAAATGTTAATAATTATTTAATGAGTAAATTTATCGGAAATTTCCTCATAAATCTTATAAATTAATTTTAAGAAGTATTTCTACGTATTATTTTTTTATAGACATTCTTTACACTAAGAATATATTTGGATTTCCTTAATTATTCGTTGAAACTAAAATGAAGACTCACCACTAGCGAGAATTGGTCTGGGCAATGACCAGGTCATTGAGATGTCCAGAGATGCTTTGAATGTAAAAACAAAAGCATTGTTGTTCATGACAAAGAACCAGCTATTAGCTGTTTTTATTTCACCATTTACATCTTTTAACAATCCGTAGGTTTTACCGTTGCCTAATTAAAATTCGCTGTTACGTAATATTTGGGTTAATGACGAATTTAGTGGCTCTGTTTTATTATTATCTGTCAGCAGTACGGTACTTAGACTATCAAAGCAAAAGCTAAAGCTAAAGCTAAAGGCCAGACAAAAGCCAAAGGCCAAGGATCTTAGTTCCTCGTCAGAATAAATCGGTTTTAATAAATAAACAAACCTGGATCATCAATACCTTAAACATTTTTTGGATTCTGCCAATTCACTTCAAGTCAATACTCTCTCTTTCTCTCTTTCTCTTTCTCTGGAAACCGGAAGCAAGTGGATACTGGTTGGTTTTAACCAGCGAGTACATTTATTACGGATTACACTTAACATGAATAGCTTGGATTTAAATTGAGATTCGGATTTACGTAACAACCGGCAAGGAAGCGAGGAAGCGGCTACCAGATTCCAGATTCCAGTCTTGGGGATGGATAATGAACTCTTGCAATAATCCGCGGTGTGTTTTTTTAACCTAACCAGAGACTGAGACCAAGTCTGGTTGGCAGAGGTGAGGCAAGGTCTTTTCAGCTTCTGGTGATAGTTGCGCCGACATAAGGCGCGTGAAAGGAATCTCGCGGATAATCTTTGAGTACCAGTACATTCTTATTCTCTTCCCGCATCAGGCTTCAATAGAATCGATTTATCATGTTGTCCGGCATCAGCTTGCTAGCTGGACATATTCCCGGGTTTCAAACACCTTTCATAGTTTTATTTCGCGGACGCCGTAATCCAAGACTGCATTTTTTTATCAACTTCAATTTTTTCGCCTATTGATTCCCCTTCCGGGTCTTGGTTGTTATAGGACAAGAGTATTTAGTATATTTCATAGAAATCTGTTGCATTGGTCCTCATGGCGGAACTTTTGTAAAATTTTGCAATATTTCGACTCAGCTCGTCGAGCGGATTCAGAAAATGCATATGGTTCAAAAGTTTATATATCTATGTGTATATATACGATATAACCAGCCTTGTCTCTTCTCTAACTCCCGCAATTCTATACGGATCTCAATAAAACGTAACATACTCATTCTGAGAACGATTTTCGAGGTTAAGTTCAAAGATCAGCCAAATCGGTCGATTAGTTAAGAAATGATTGATTGATTGATTGATAAATTTATTTATGCCAAGGCACAGGCCAAATGGCAATTTAAATACAAAATATTTACATCTTAAAAATAATAATATTAAATGTAAGTACGTAGTTCTTAACCTAAATTTTAGAATAATATTGCAAAAATAATATTTCAAATTTACTTTCTTTCGAAAAAAAAAAAAAAAAAAACTTTTAACCATTTTTAAACTTTTCTAAACTGATTCGACTATTATCTCAATTTAAATTTTTTAATTAGTATACAAGTACTGTAATCAACAAATTTAATCTATCAATTGTTCAATTTATCAACTGTCTAAATTTAACAAATAGTCAAAAACTTTATTTTTAAAGACTTCACTGCTACTTGAGTTTACGATTTCTGCTGGTAGTTCTTCCCACAGACGAATCACGGAGATCAAGAAGGAGTGTTCTATATAAGTGGTAGCAAAATGAGGTATCTTGAAGGAAGTATGTTTTTGAGTTGCTAGCCTATTGGAACGTCTAACATCAATGTCTTCAATGAATAGCTCTCGTAAGTACTTGGGCTTTTCAACTTGAAGTAACTTGTAAAAATAACAGCTCATGTAGTACATTCGGCGATACTTTACAGACAACCATCCCAACTCATGTCTGAAAGGTGTAATGTGCTCATCTTTTTTGAGATTAAAAATAAATCTGATAGAGCAGTTAATCGCACGTTGTAGTTTTAAATTGTTATCAGAAGTTGAGTCGACCAATACAACGGAACAATAGTCAACGAGTGGTAAGATGGTTGCTGATACTAGTAATTTCCTTATAGGAGTTGAAATGAGAGCAAAAAATTTTCAGAAATCGTTAAAATTTTCACTTTTACCGTATTTCCGTGCAATAACAATTAAACGCGATATCATATTTAATTTCTGTAAATTCCATCTAAAAGCTTATTTAACAAGCTTAAATTTGCATACTTATCTATTTTTCTAAATTAAATAGTTTAGGAATGAGAGAAATTCAAAAATTTTCAAAAATCGTTAAAATTTTTACTTTTACCGTATTTACGTGCAATAACAATTAAACGCGATATATTTAATTTCTGTAAATTGCATCTGAAAGCTTATTCAATAAGTTTTAATTTGCATATTTATCTATTTTTCTACAGTAAATAGTTTAGGAATGACAGAAATTCAAAAATTTTTTAAAATCACAAAAATTTTCACTTTTACCGTATTTCAGTGCAATAACAATTGAACCAATATCCTATCAAATTTCTATAAATTCTATCTGAATGCTTATTGAGTAAGTTTTAATTTGCATACTTATATATTTTTCTTAATTAAATAGGTTAGAAATGACAGAAATTTAAATTCCTAAAAATCCTCAAAATTTGGAACTTTGTTTCTTTGCAAAATAACTATTGAATGCGATAACTTGTAAAATTTTTGTAAATTGCATCTAAATGCTTATTTAATAAGCTTTAATTTGCACACTCATATATTTTTCTAAATTAAATAGTTTAGGAATGACAGCAATTCAAAAATTTTTGAAAATCACAAAAATTTTCACTTTTACCGTATTTCAGTACTATAGCAATTGAACGCAATATCCTATCAAATATCTGTAAATTGCATCTGAAAGCTTATTAAAGAAACTTTAATTTGCATACTTCACCATCAGTCTAGATAAAAAATTACTCTCTCAGACAGATCTAATTTTACTATTGCAATCGTTTTGATGTCATTATTTTATTGTAACAGAAATTATATATTATTAATAGCTTCATTTTATAAACAACACTTTTTTCTTTATTTATAAAATCGACTTCTATTTCAGCTGCCGAATGGTCTTTTTATTATTTTAATTCAAATTTTTGAATAACCATTATTAAAATTTTTTCTCTTGACTTAAAAAAATTTATTGTTTTCCTTATTAAAAAATTTTTTTCTCTTGAATCGAGCTAATTTTTCAGTGTATATTTACTGACCAGATTAGTTTAATTTATAAAAGGCTAAAAATATTAAAATTCCATTGAACTGAGGTACAATTGAAGAAAGGAATTATTCCATGGTCGAAAAAAAAAAGAAATAGAATCAATAGCCTACAATTGATAGGTTAAAGAATACATAATAGTAAAAATTATCATAAAAACTAAAAAGTCCTCCCACGTAAATATTTAAAAAGCAGATTACGACACAGGTTATTCATCAAGTAAGGTACAACTATAAGCGGGAATAGGAGGAACAGACAGTTTATCAGCCCCGGTAGTCCCTGGTAGTCATCACATATTCATTTAGACGTCTTGCGGAAAATTTGACATTCATAGCAAGACATCAGTGTGTCTCTTCAGTACAGGATGCATCATCTGAACCGAAAAATAACATTTTCCACCTCTGGGTCTGTTCTTCCCTTCAGCAAGACATATTGTCATTACTCTCATATGACTTTCTCATCTAGTCCCCACAAAATCACACACGTATTCAATGCGGTCTATTCACACCTGACACTTGTATTCTCGTCTTCACACCTCCACATTCTGACACTCTTACCGTCCCGCATTATATTAATACATCAGACTCCAACACTCTCGACACAACACTGTGTTACAACATGAATAATCTTTCGAGGCTTTAAGTGTCCGTAACAAGATTACCTTGAAGTGAATTAATTAACTCCAGCAAACATTCTGTTGGGATTTTTAAAATAAAATTTTCCAGGCTTTGTACAGTCACGCAATAGAATATACATCTCGTTCGCATTTATTGAGCCGGATGCGAGACTCACATTTAATTCAAATTTAACATAATAAAATATTCTACTCTCGATAGCACTAGTGATGATAATAAATATTACATACTACCAAGTTTATTGTCTGAATTGCTATCCGGTTGTATCTTTACTCATTAAAAGCCCCTAAAATTACATCTTACAATCCTTAAGAAGATCCACGCGAATTAGTCAAATTTTTAAAATAGAAAATTTGCAAATTCAATCTATATAATAATTAATAAAAAAATTTAAATACAGGTTTCCGGGATATTTAATTAAATAATTAGATTAATAATTGTAATTTTTATAAGTGAATAAATATTCCATCAGCTGGATTTGGTTGAGAATTTAATGCAATTAATGATTTTAAAAAAATTTTATTTTCATTGAATTTGATTGAAAAAATAATAAGATTTCGATTAAAATAATGAAAAAGTAGCTTTCCGAACGTATTACGTAGATATTTTATTTTTTTTATGAAAAATCACTCGGAACTTGCGTTCTTTAAAGTCTTGTATTTGACTTGGCAACACCGCTTCCGCAGTTACCCAAAGCATAAGTAACCGCGGTTTTTTAAATGCTAGAAGATCTTAGTAATTTTAGTTAGACAGTAAACATAAATAAATTTTAAGGTTAGGGAACTCTAGCGGTGTTGTCAAGTGTATACCGGTAATTCAGAGTGTTGTATTTTTTATTAGTCAATTAATTATTGATAATTATATAACTAGCAACCTTGCAGTCAATATGTGACTGCAATGACTTGTGAACTATAAATAAATTTAATTTTGCTTTATTTAATAATGACTTGTTAAATTGCACTGTATTTTCTTAAATATTGACATTTATAAAGATATAAGCTCATCCCGATGTTACACTCATCAAGAGCTTTCATTTGAGTACCTACATGCATTTTTGATATATTTTTCATATATACATATATATAAATATATAAATATATAAAATATATGAAAAATTGATGTGGGTACTCAAATGAAAGGTCTCGATGAGTGTAATGTCAGGATGAGCTTATATCTTTAAAAATGTTAATAGTTCACAAGATACAAGGTCATTTCTTAATTATGTATCCTGGAAACAAAATTTTTCTTATTTTCTTAATAATATAGGTGAGTAAATTTTTCGAAAATTTTCTCAAAATTCTTATTAATTAATTTTAAAATGTATAATAAAAGTATTTCTACGTATTATTTTTTTATAGACATCCTTTATACTAGGAGGGTACTTGGATCTCCTTAATTTCGACAATTAATAAGATTCTCTTCATGTAATATTAATAAATCTATTATAAAGATGAAAAAATGGATAATGCAAGACCGGAATATTAAATCGTTGATAATTACAAAGTTGTATTTATTTATTCTGATGACTTGTGGAATAACTATTTCGCTAATTGTAATTCAAACAAACTTTTATTAGAATTCCCGTTGTTTCAGTTGTTGTTGTTGGTTGCTGTTGTTGTTGGTTTGTACGCTCGTAGTTGGTCATGTTACAGCGGTGGCGGTTATAGGGATGAGGATAAGGATGAGAATGAGAACAGGAGAATAGCGTTATTAAGGGCACCGTCAAGAGATTTGCAATTAAACCGCGAGCTAACAATTGTTTAATATTTTATAAACTTTTGTTTGTCAAAAGGCTGAATCTAGATTTCAGATTCTCGGAAATTTGTTTATTCAACACGGCAGAAGGTAATTAAAATTTATCTTGCCACCGCTATCTCTATATTTCCATACCTTCCGCTCACAATTTGACTTTTCGGGCACCAAAGTTATTAGTTTATCATAGCTTTATTTTCTTACACTCTTAGATGCACTGCAAAACTTTTTACTTTAAATTGTGTTAGACCTTATTCATACAAAATCTATTTATTATTAAGAGAATAAGAAAAATTTTGTTTCCAGGGTGCACAATTAAGAAATGACCTTTTATCTTGTGAAATATTGATGTTTTTTAAGATATAAGCTCATCCCAATGTTACACTCAACAAGAGCTTTCATTTGAGTACCCACATGCATTTTTGATATATTTTTCATATATACATATGTATATAAATATATAAAATATATGAGAAATTCATGTGGGTACTCAAATGAAAGCTCTTGATGAGTGTAATATCGGGATGAGCTTATATCTTTAAAATATATATTATATACATTACATAATTAAGAAATTACCTTGTATCTTGTGAAATATTGACATTTTTAAAGATATAAGCTCACCCTGACATTCATTTGAGTACCCACTTGCATTTTTCATGTATGCATATATATGATATATATAAATATATAAAATATATGAAAAATTCATGCGGGTACTCAAATGAAAGGTCTCGATGAGTGTAATGCCAGGGTGAGCTTATATCTTTAAAAATGTCAATAGTTCCCAAGATACTAGGTCACTTCTTAATTAAAGAAAATCAATTAAGCATATGTTTAATAATTTTACAAAATTCATAACAAATAAATGATCGCAAAAGAAAAAATTTTTAAAATGAAAAAATGTAATTTGTTAAAAATAATTTTTTTTTTTTTAAATTTAATAACATTAAATTTTGATATATTTTTCATATATACATATATATAATGTATATATCAAAGATATAAGCTCATCTCGATGTTGCACTCAACAAGACCTTTCATTTTAGTACCCACATCAATTGTTCATATATTTTATATATTTATATATATCACAAATATGTATATATGAAAAATATATCAAAAATGCATGTGGGTACTCAAATGAAAGATCCGGATGAGTGTAACATCGAGATGAGCTTATATCTTTTATATATATATGTATATATGAAAAATATATCAAAATTTAATGTTATTAAATTTAAAAAAAAAAAATTATTTTTAACAAATTATATTTTTTCATTTTAAAAATTTTTTCTTTTGCCATCATTTATTTGTTATGAATTTTGTAAAATTATTAAACATATGCTTCATTGATTTTCATTAATTAAGAAGTGACCTAGTATCTTGGGAACTATTGACATTTTTAAAGATATAAGCTCACCCTGGCATTACACTCATCGAGACCTTTCATTTGAGTACCCGCATGAATTTTTCATATATTTTATATATTTATATATATCATATATATGCATACATGAAAAATGCAAGTGGGTACTCAAATGAAAGCTCTTGATGAGTGTAACATCGAGATGAGCTTATATCTTTAAAATATATGTTATATATATGTATATATGAAAAATATATCAAAAATGCATGTGGGTACTCAAATGAAAGCTCTTGATGAGTGTAACATCAGGATGAGCTTATATCTTTAAAAACGTCAATATTTAAGAAAATACAGTGCAATTTAATAATAGTCATTATTTAATTAAGCAAAATTTTCATTTTTTTATAGTTCACTTAGTGACTGCAAGGTTGCTAGTATTTATTAATTAAATAATAAATAAAATATCAGAAAAATGAATTCTTAATACTTGAGTCAGAATATCGAATTTACCTTCTAAAATATCCCGTATTTTACCGAGCATTAATAAATATCGGAGTAATAGCCTACTAAATTTACAACTTCGGAGGCTACAGAGTGAATGAATTTGTAATTTATCGACACTTTCTCCTCCCCGGTTCGGAACCGCGTGCGATGCCTCAGGAAACCAATGGCCCGAAAGCAGTGTATGCGAAACGTAAGCTCTTAAAAGCGGGCTCTTCTCCTCTCCTT
Organism: Cotesia glomerata; assembly: GCF_020080835.1. Lineage (NCBI taxonomy): Eukaryota > Metazoa > Arthropoda > Insecta > Hymenoptera > Braconidae > Cotesia > Cotesia glomerata. The sequence continues at coordinate 20,554,253 of NC_058161.1, read as the reverse complement.
GCATCAAAAAACTTCTGAAGATCGTTTATATCGACGACAAACTATTAAAAAGTTTAAAAAAAAAAAAGAAGAAGAAGAACCGATATAATATTTACAAAATAAATCCTAAAATCTGTTTTTATTTAAATATTTTGCACTCGATTGAGTCTCACCCTTGCGATAAATCACAATTGAGCTTGTTGGTGGGCAAAAAAAAAGTAGAATGATGATGAAGGATTTTACTTGGAACATAAGGGAGATAAAATATATTAAGTACGGGATGAGTTATATTATAATTTAATATTTAATATTTAATATCGATAGCCGGGAGACGCGTGGGTGATGATCTGTAACAGCTGAGAGCTTCGAGAGCTCAAGCAAGAGGATATCTTTGGCCTCAGGGGATGCTTTGTTAATACGCACAGGAAGCACGCTGCTGAGGAGAGGAATTGATTTGTCATTATTGCTCACTCATCTATTACTCGGCTATAACGCGATCATAATAATCAGAGACACTGGATCCATCACGTTTGTCGATAAAGCCCTTTTTTTAAGGTTATCAACTCCGTAGCTAATATACGAGACGATAATTTTCGCAGCGCCGCTGGGAATTGCCTTTTTGAGGTGATATTATTCGTGGCATTGATGCTTAAATAAATTATCACAATAAAATTGAAAGATCAAAAGATTAGCTTGACTTAAAAGTAAAAAATTTTTTTAATAATAAAGTTTTCAAGTCAAGAGAAAATATTCTTAAGCTAAGATAAAATTTTTCACTGATAGAAGAATTTATTCGATTTATTAACTATTAATAATTTAATTTATTTGAAGACAATTATTCAATTTATTGAATTTTAATAAATATTTTTTAACATTCAATAAATATTTATTTGCTAGGAAAGTACATTTATTAATAGTTAATACGTATTTATTAATAGATAAAAAATATTTATGAATAGTTAATAAATATTTTGTTGAGTGAATTTGTTTCGCTTGCAATGTCATATGATATAAAGATTGCTTATTAAGAAAAATCATCTTTATAAATTATCTATATTATTAAGAGAATAAGAAAAATTTTGTCTCCAGGATAAAATCCAGGACGTATGATAAAATCAGTTTTTAGTTTGAAAATACTCTATTTCTAGATACATAATTAAGAAATGACCTTGTATCTTGTGAACTACTGACATTTTTAAAAATATAAGCTCACCTTGACATTACACTCATCGAGACCTTTCATTTGAGTACCCACATCAATTTTTTATATATATAAATATATTATATAATATATATTTATATATTATATATATTTATATATATTATATGTATGTATTAGGGTGGCGCAAAAAAACCGACTATTTTTTTTTTGAGTCTCGAGTGAAAAAATGTTAGTTTTTGATGTTTCAAGAGCTCTCTCCAAAGGACAGCTTAAAAAAAAATTTTTAAGATGTCGCTCCAAATTTTTTTAAATTTCAAAAATCGTCAAAAATCGAATTTTTTTTTTTTTAATTTTTTTCTCGTTACGGTATAATTTTATAGATTAAAAAAAAATAAGTTTCTGAAAGTTTCAGTTCAAAATTTAAATTTTGAAAGGTCGCTCATAATTTTTTTTTTTTTCTTTAATTAGTCATATCGCCGACTTTAACTGTTGGGAGTGATACGTTGGGGTCTTTTTGGTTTGTAAAAATCTTAAACTACGCGGCAAGGTCAAATCTCAACCAAGCTGGTTTCTAAGACCAGCTTGGGATTTGAATTCACGCTTGGAAGTTTATTAAATAAACTTATTAAATTAAAAAAAATTATTTTTTCTGTATTGTGCTTGATTTTTAGTTCATCTCGTGCTGTATTTTTATCGATTATGGTACTAAATAAAAAAAAAAAATGCATGGAATTTTAATTTGAATAGTAAAAGGTCGCTCGAAAAAATTTAAACTAATGCACTAATAAATTGAAAAAAATTATGAGCGACCTTTCAAAATTCAAATTTTGAACTGAAATTTTCAGAAACTTAAAAAAATACAATGCAATTTAACAAAAGTTATTATTTAATGAAGCAAAATTTTTGTTTATTTATAGTTTACAAGTCACGGCAACCACATAGTGACTTCAAGGTTGCTAGTTTGCATGAATTATATTACATTTTAATAACGCTGATTGTAAAATTCCAAATTCTATCACAGTTCATAATTCTCTTTCATATTTTTAATTATTAAAAACGTTAATTTATTTAGTGAATTAAATTATTATCGTGTATTCCAGCTACAGGCTTACACAAAGTTTCAAAAGAAAATAGCTATTTTTGCTTTTTATTTTAAATAAACATTTGTTAACAGTTAACAAATATTCATTAATATTTAATAAATATTTATTAAATGATATTGATGTTAAAAAATCATTTATTCACCGTAAATAAAGCTTATTAAATATAAACAAATCTTTCTCTCAGTGTTGGTTTAAAAAAAAAATTTCTTGGCTTAAATTTTCCAATTTTTGTAAATGTCAAAATAAAAAAGTTTATTATTATTAAAGTGAATAGTTTATCAGGTGACCTGTAAGCGCAGTGTAATCCAAAACAAACTAATAAGAAAATAAAATAAATAGTTTATTAAAGCATTCTCGAGATCGCAATACCAACCGTATATACTTAATAACTTACCAAGGCAAACAGTTGTCGCTATAAAATAGTAATAACAGACTCTAAACAAAGAAATAACCAGTGCGTGCTCTTACGCTCGAGTAGGGAGCTTCAAATCCTGAATAAATATATTCTCTGCATGGATAAAAGTTATTTTCGCTTTTGAATTCAAATGTAGATCGAGTATTAAATTTAAATTTTCCCGGGATTAATTATATCGACCGCCATATTGTCGGCGTCTTCACCAACACGTAGCAAGTTTTAATTTAACGTTAAGCTGCTAAATAATTACCGGACTATTTATTAAAATAACAGAGTAAACTAAAAACTGAATGAAGCTGAGAGTAAAAGAGTCTCTGAGTCTCTGGCAGGTTGTCGCCGTCCGCAAGGTCGGATTCGAAGGTAAGAGCTCAGGATTTCCACCGTCCAACATCCAACTGAAGACTCTTCAGTTATATATGTATCTAAGTATCTTGTGTAGTGTTGCTGAGAGTACTTTGCAATGACGTGATTGCCCGAGGGGATGTTCAACAACGAGAAAGGCAAATTCATTTGCAACGACGTTGTGTTTAAAGGCGCGCTTTTTAAAACCTTTTTTTTTTTCTTCTTTCCGAGTTTTTATTGACTGAGACGTTTTGAAAGGAATTTTTGGTGATTTTTATTTCGATTGTTGGATGGATCTGGAGTACAATGTAGACCCGTACATTTAGTAACAACATTTTTAGTCATTTATGTGGGGAAAAAAATATTTTTTACCTATCAATATTATTTATAGTTTAATAAATTATTTCTTTATTCTAAATAAATTATATTAATATAAACAAAGCCTTATTATATCAAAATAAATATTTGTTTCCACCAAATAATATTTAGTAGTAGTTACTAAATATTTATTTGGTAAGTATTGTCGGTGGATGGCGATGCTTTAATTCCAATGTCATACATAACCTATTAACTGACATAGATTATTTTATTCAGCTCGATTTTGGGCGATTTATCTTCCCTTTTAAAACACACATACTCCCAAATGGCTTATATGTCATTTCTCAGTGGAGTTTAGTTTAAATTTTTCAATTTGTCTATTATTATGTTAAAAACTTGTTTAATTTTTAATTTTATAAATGTCTCTAAAAAATTATAATTTAATGAGATTATTTTCTTTATAATACCTTATATTACTTAAAATTATTTATTTTAATTATTTTGATTTATTTTGAGTTAGAAGTTAGATTATACGGTAAAATTAGTTAAAAAATGAATTTGTTCAATATCAATAAACGATTTATTGCGAAGCAATAAGTCTTTTGTTAAATACTAAATATTTATTTGGTGGCAATAGGCTTTAATAAATGATTTAGTATCTATTACTAAGTCTTATTAAATAGAACTAAATTCTTCCATCAGCACAGCGTCCTTTAATCTCATATTTAGTGTAATGAATTATTTTTTATTCTAAATAAATTATATTAATATAAACAAAGCCTTATTATATCAAAATAAATATTTGTTTGCACCAAATAATATTTAGAAGTAGTTACTAAATATTTTTTGGTAAGTAATGTCGGTAGATGGCCGAGCTTTAATTCCATTGTGATACATAACCTATTAACTGACTTAGATTATTTTATTCAGCTCGATTTTGGGAGATTTATCTTCCCTTTGAAAACACATACTCCCAAATGGCTTATATGTCATTTCTCAGTGGAGTTTATTTAAAATTTTTCAATTTGTCTATTATTATGTTAAAAACTTGTTTAATTTTTAATTTTATAAATGTCTCTAAAAAATTATAATTTAATGAGATTATTTTCTTTATAATACCTTATATTACTTAAAATTATTTATTTTAATTATTTTGACTTATTTTGAGTTAGAAGTTAGGTTATACGTTAAAATTAGTTAAAAAATGAATTTGTTTAATATTGCGAAGCAATAAATCTTTTGTTAAATACTACTAAATATTTTTTTTTGCTTAATCCTATAAGTGTATTAATGTGAATGGATCTAGAGTACAATGTATCCCCGTAAGACAACGAGGTGCCCAAGGTCAGAGCCCCCTTTAGAGTGCAAAAGTGTAAAAACACGAGTGTAGATTCTATTCGCTGTGTGAAGACGTTCGCGACATTCCTCGCATTATTCCACACACTCTATATACTTTGAGCCAGAGCAAGAGCAAGGAAAGGAGCAAAGAACTCGTATCCCCGTGCTCTTGTATATCCCGCGCACTTCCGACAGCTGTCGTCCCGTTAGGCCGCGCGTGATAAGCAAATTTCTCTCCCGTTGAGAGCCGAGATATTCGAGTACTGCCTCGGGTCTTATTTTCTATTTCAATGCCGCCACCTTTACCTTTGCCAACTTGACAACATATATTTACACACATATATGCTAACTGTGATATTCTTACCAAGTTAAACTCCAACACTGACACTCTAATAACTAAATAAATATATTATTCATATTTCCCGGCTATTTATCTTTTTAAAGTAAAAATACTCTACAATATTAACGACCCGGGTCGGCTTATCGGGAAATATTTTTTACTATCATTCATGCCTGTCTCTTGACACTCAATTAATTATCCAAAGAATTTTTTAATGGTTAATTGATGGATTCACCAATAAATCTGACGAATCTAATCAAAGTTGTCATTTTTTTTCTGTTTTAAATTATTTTAAAGTATTGATCGTGATATTAATTGTATAAATGAAAATTACTCGCGATCCATCAACTTTAGATAAATTTTCAAAGAGATCCAGGTTGTAGATAATTAAATTTCCTCTCTAATGACCTCTTTGATAGCTCTATTATCCTCAATTATCATTGAATTATCTCTAATTAAAAACACACCTAATTTGGAGGGAAAAATTATTTATTAATAAAATAATAATAACTAGCAACCTTGCAGTCACTACGTGACTGCCGTGTGAACTAAAAAAAATTAAAATTTTGCTTTATTAAATAATGAATTTTGTTAAATTGCACTGTACTTTTTTTAATATTGAGATTTTTAAAGATTTAAGCCAATTCTGATGTTACACTCATAAAGAGCTTTCATTTGAGTACCCACATGCATTTTTGATATATTTTTCATATATACATATATATAATATATATAAATATATGATAAATTGATGTGGGTACTCAAATAAAAGGTCTCGATGAGTGTAATGTCATAGTGAGCTTATATCTTCGAAAATGTCGATAGTTTACAAGATACAAGGTAATTTCTTAATTAATAATAATTATAATTATAATTTAGCATATATTTAATAATTTTAAAAAATATATAACAAATAAAAAATGGCTAAGAAAATGATTAAAAATGAAAAAATGCAATTTTTTGAGAACAGTTTTTATTTTTAATTCAATAATATATTAAATTTTGATATATTTTTCATTTATATATATATATATATATATATATATATATATATATATATATATATATATATAATATATATGATATATATTAATATATATAAAATATATATTATATGATATATATAATATATATAAATATATGAAAAATTGATGTAGGTACTCAAATGAAAGGTCTCGATGAGTTTAACATCAGGATGAGCTTATATCATTAAAAATGTCAATATTTCACAAGATACAAGGTCATTTATGAATTAATGATTATTAATGTACCATATATTTGATAATTAAAAAAAAATCTAATACAAATAAATGATGGCAAAAAAAGTTTTTGAAAATGAAAAAATGCAATTTTTTTAAAACGATTTTTTTCTTCAATTTAATAAAATATTAAATTTTTATATATTTTTTATACATACATATATAACATATTTTAAAAATATAAGCTCATCCTGATATTATACTCTTTAAGAGCTTTCATTTGAGTACCCACATGCATTTTTGATTTATTTTTCATATATACATATACATATATGTAATATAAATAAATATATGAAATATATCAAAAATGCATGTGGATACTCAAATGAAAGCTCTTAATGAGTGTAACATCGGGATGAGCTTATATCATTCAAAATGTCAATAATTCTCAAGATACAAGGTCATTTCTTAATTATGTATCTAGAGATAGAGCATTTTCGAATGCCACTTAACTATTTAACATAATAAATTGACTATTGGTGAGAATGAAATGAAACTTTGAAAAGGCACAAATTCAATTCAAGATTTTTGCAGTGACAATTTTTCTAAAAAAATTCGATTTTATCATATGACTATCTTGGAATCAAAATTTTCTTATTCTCTTAATAATATAGACAACAATAGGTATGATGATAATTATTGTTTATTAAAATTAATGAGGCCGGTAAAAATTTTGAGAGACTCGTCACTAGAGCTTTGAGGTTTTGAGACGAAAAAAGAAGTGAATAAATAATTCGAGTGTGTAATCGGGAGATAATGAGACATGCTCAGCTCGGAGCGGATCTTGCACACGTAACATGGCTCTCTGAAAAACCCGAGACCCGAGTAGAGAGTAAGTGTTGGGCTCTATTTGTGCTTGTACTTGTGGTCGTGCTCTCGAGTCGTCTCCTGCCCTTCCACCGGGACCTACAATACCTGGAGATACCGATGGAGGTGGAGGTGCCTCTTGTTGCAGGTACCAGTACCAATACAAAGTCTACAGAGTATACAGAGTTTACAGAGTATACAGAGAATAGAAGGGAGGAAGAAGCAGTTGTGCCAGCCGACTAGTTACACGTATGAAATAATCTATTATCTCCCAGCGAGGGGAAGAGGAAGAAGGGGCAGCTATCTGGTGCGGGCATTCAATCGCCAAGGCCGCGGAAGCGCGAGAGAAAAGTCCCACCGCGGTCAATGCTCTTGAGCTTCTGAAAAATGCGTGAGCTAGAACAATCTTGCCGAACTAAAATTGTATTATTATATATCGGGAAGTTAAATATCTAATTCTAAATCAAATATCTAGTCTCTGTACTTCTTTCATGAAGATCGGAACTTAACTAGAAAGGAAAAGCCTTTCAGGCGACTCGTGCAAGTCCCAAGTCTACAAACTTCCCTCTCTACAGGCTTACATTTCTGCAAGTCTTTGTAGAATAGGAAAGTTAGTAGTTGTAGAAAGAGAATTAGTCCTTTCTCCTAGATTTACTCTCTTCTGTTCACACTTTCTTTGCATTTAGTTCTGTTTAATAAAGATTTAGTAATAGTTTCAAGTAAATAAATATTTAGTAGTATTTAACAAAAGATTTATTGCTTCGCAATAAATCGATTATTAGTATTAAACAGATTCATTTTTTAACTAATTTTACCGTATAACCTAAGTTTTAACTCAAAATAAATCAAAATAATTAAAATAAATAATTTTAAGTAAAAATATAAGATATTATAAAGAAAATAATCTCATTAAATTATAATTTTTTAGAGACATTTATGAAATTAAAAATTAAACAAGTTTTTAACATAATAATAGATAAATTAAAAAATTTAAACTAAACTCCACTGAGAAATTACATATAAACCATTTGGGAGTATGTGTGTTTTCAAAGGGAAGATAAATCTCCCAAAATCGAGCGGAATAAAATAATCTAAGTCAGTTAATAGGTTATGTATCACATTGGAATTAAAGCATCGCCATCTGCCGACAATGCTTACCAAATAAATATTTAGTAACTACTACTAAATATTATTTGGTTAAAACAAATATTTATTTTGATATAATAAGGCTTTGTTTATATTAATATAATTTATTTAAAATAAAAAAATAAGTTATTAAACTAAATATGAGATTAAAGGATGCTGTACTGATGGAAATCCAAGTAACCGATATGGTTGTATATGATTTTCAGAAATTAAAAATAATTTTGTTGTAAATTTAAAAATTAAAAGAAACAATTTTGGAACGTATTTAGTGTGCGTGGTTACGAAAAATTTCACTTTTTATGAAATTCCTAAAATCTATCTACTAGGACTTTTAAAAAAAATTGAAGTACACAATGACTCACACTAAGTACGTTCCAAAATTGTTTCTTTTAATTTTTAAATTTACAACAAAATTTTTTTTAATTTCCGAAAATCATATACAACCATATCGGTTACTTGGATTTTTTAATTTTTAATTTTATATCTTTTTGTAAAGAAATAAAATTTTTTTTTCTTAATAGTCTTATGAATGTGGACTTGGCGTGATTTTTTTACAGTGAAACTGTTTTTGTTCCGATTTCAGTATTTTTTGTAATTATAATAAAAATTGACAATTTTAATTTAATACATTTCCGGTGGCAAACTATCCCCTTTAAGCTATAGTTCATGTAAAAGTTATTCTTGCGCCGCCTGGCGTGTGTAATTGCAAGCTGTCAAATATCTTTTTTTCACTGTAGTTTCCCATCTATTATAAGATTAGCATGCATTCTTATATTATTTAGTCTCTGGCCGTCCGCTTTTTACATAAGAAAAAAGTTAAAATCTAAAAATCTGGGTGGCTATAGTTTGTGCTGATTATTTTTAATAATTTTAAATAGAAATTATAAAGATAATTGATAATAATCAAGTAATACGCGTAATAAAAAGCATGAACTACTATTATAAAATATCATATAAAAAACAAATCAAAATAAAATTGAAAAATATTTGTAACCTCAAAAAACCGTTCTGCTTACGGTATATACATACTCGGTAGTCTGGCTTGAGAACGGAACTTGGCGCCAGACTCTATCGAGTCTGTTGATAAGATTTAGTTATAGTGACTAAATCATTTATTAAAGCCCATTGCCACCAAATAGATATTTAGTATTTAACAAAAGATTTATTGCTTCACAATAAATCGATTATTAGTATTAAACAGATTTATTTTTTAACTAATTATACCGTATAACCTAACTTTTAACTCAAAATAAATCAAAATAATTAAAATAAATAATTTTAAGTAAAAATATAAGGTATTATAAACAAAATAATCTCATTAAATTATAATTTTTTAGAGACATTTATAAAATTAAAAATTAAACAAGTTTTTAACATAATAATAGACAAATTGAAAAATTTAAACCAAACTCCACTGAGAAATGACATATAAGCCATTTGGGAGTATGTGTGTTTTCAAAGGGAAGATAAATCTCCCAAAATCGAGCTGAATAAAATAATCTAAGTCAGTTAATAGGTTATGTATCACATTGGAATTAAAGCTTGGCCATCTACCGAAAATACTTACCAAAAAATATTTAGTAACTACACGGGAAAAAATTTCTGGGAAAATTTTCGATACAACTATTGTAAAGCTGGACTATACTTTTATTACTATTAATTGTCAAATATTTTAGAAGAAAAAATACTATTTATTCATGAAAAAATACGATATTACTATTGTAAAAAGTAAGAGATGAAAATTTCCAGTGCTGCCTCTGTATCTTTCCAATAGAACTATAGCAAATTTTACAATAGTTAAATTGGAATGTTTCTCAATTAGTGTGAGTGATGGCCGTGCACAGCGCTAGACTCCGAGTTTATGTAAATGTTAAAGAATATGGGTCTAAGTTTACCTCGGATAGCGTAGAGGGAGAGTCTCTGGCTGCCAACACAGAGTTCTGGGTTCGATTCCCAGATAGCATGAAGATTGTCGGTTTCTTTTTTCGATTACTGTACAGGTACCAATTTGTCAACCTTCTATCTCTCTCCCTCCCTAATATTTCTTTCAAAAAAACCAACTGTCAATTTTTACAATAGTTGAATTGTAAAGTTCACAAACACATATTGTATAATTTGCTTTATATTATTCGACTTTTTAAGACTCTTGCTAGTCTTATTTGTTGGATAAATTTTACAATAGTAGATCGTAAAAATTACTAAATGAGAAGTATAGTCCACCGTTACTATTTTATTTAGTAAAAATTACAATAGTAAAATAGTAAAAACTCCTTCAATTTTCTTTCCGTGTACTTCTAAATATTATTTGGTGGAAACAAATATTTATTTTGATATAATAAGGCTTTGTTTATATTAATATAATTTATTTCGATTAATAAAATAATTTATTAAACTTTAACAAACAATATTGACGGGTAAAAAATATTTTTTTCTCCCAAATAAATGACTAAATATTTTATTACTTCGTACTTATAATTGATAAATTAATTTTATAAAATTCTTTTTTTTTTTAAGTCCAAATTTTTATTTATAAATTTTTCATTAAAAAAAGTATTAATTTCTTGAAAAATTATTCTTTAATATCAATGTGGGTGAATTCCTGAAGGGAAGCGATCCATGACGAAACGAAAGCGAAATATTAAAGAGAATAGATGTCTATACTATTGTATGGCGGGTTATTAAATCCAATTGCCTATTGTGTTGATACAGATTAATCATATTGTGTGAATGAAATAACAAAAATAAAATAAGTTAATTAAGACAGCTTTAATAACTTGTGTTATTATTTAAAGATTGTCACAATATTTATTTCTTTTATTATTATTATTATTATTATTATTATTATTATTATTATTATTATTATTATTATTATTATTATATAGACCAGCGTAAACCCACAACGATTTATCTTACTATTAATAATCTCGGAGAATAAAATATTTAATGAGAACGGGATATATGTATTTAATAATCATATATTGATTACACAGTTAATCTTTATTTATAAAGCTAATACCTTCCGGATTAACAAACGATCTGGTTGATGGCGCTAATGGTTATTATTTACGATTACAACATCTGTGTAATACGCACCCTGCTGTATATTAAATTAATATCCAAGATTATTAATTTTTTTTTTTTTTTTATATTCACGTGGTGTTCTCGATAGATTTATCCTCGACTCGCGGATGGGGTTATTCGATAATTTTTCATCTATATTTATAAATTTCATTGGCTAGAATGTACGAAGGAGGGTTTTAATAAATAAATTACCGATTAAGGAGATCCAAATATCCTAGTATAAAGAATGTTTATAAAAAAAAAAACAATACGTAGAAAAACTTTTGTTATACATCTTAAAATTAATTTTTAAGTTAATTAATAACATTTTTGAGAAAATTTCCGAAAAATTTACTCTTTAAATAATTATTATTAATTATTAGGCTACGTAGATTGAATTTACAAATTTTCAGAAAGTTTTAAAAATTTGACTACTTCGCGGGGATCTCCTTAAGGAGATCCTAGTACCTTCCTAGTGTAAAGAATGTCTATAAAAAAATAATACGTAGAAATACTTTTGTTGTCTTAAAAATAATTTTTAAATTAATTAATAACATTTTTGAGGAAATTTTCGATAAATTTACTCATTAAATAATCATTAACATTTAATTGACTACTAAAAAATGCAGCACTCTGAATTATCGGTATACACTTGACAATAAACTTATTATTTTTTCAATCAAATTCAATGAAAATAAAATTTTTTTAAACCGTTAATTGCATTAAATTCTCAACCAAATACACGGCTGGTAGAATCTCCATTCAAATGTAAAAATTACAATTTAAAACCTAATTATTTCATTAAATACACGGAAAAAAGTAAACTGTAATATTCACTCGGATTCCGGTTAATTTTTATAGTTTCAAACAGTAAAGCGGACATCGGGGTGGCAAAAATATAAATATTACAGAACTTAATGTAGAAAGTATAAAAGCCACAATTTATAATTTAATATCCAATATAAGTGATTAGTAGCTGTCACTATAGTAAATAACGACTCTTTCATCTTAAAAAATTACAATTTCAAACAGTAAAAATTGCCATTTCAATATATAGTCGATATTATGAGGAGAAGGGGAACTCAGATAAAAGAGAAGGGGGTCTCACTCTGGGAGAATTTAACATTTGAAACAGTAAAAATTATACTTTTAAAATATCCACAGATTCGGTAGAATCTGGCGCCAAGTTCCGTTCAAATCCGTTGTGAACGGAGCGCCAGACTACTGACTGTGTTTACTGTAAGCAGAACGGTTTTTTGAGGCTGCGAAATTTTATTTAATTCTACGGTACTTTTTTTATCCAATTTGTTTATCATAACAGTAATTCATAATTTACTTCACCGTATTAATTAATTATATTCACTTATAACAATTTATTTACTTGAAATTATTAAATTTTATCAGTACATACTATAGCTCGCTCACAAATTTCGATCCTGACTTTTTTTTTATGGAGAAAGGTCAGCGCCACAGACTAGATAAAATAAAAATGTGTAGTAATCCTCCTATAGATAAGCAACTACAGTTAAAAAAAGTAATTCACAGCTTACATTTACGGCCGCCAGAGTGCACTGGAATTACATCTACATAAACTGTAGCTTCAAGGGGATAGTTTGCAGTAAAAAATGCAGTCAACACGAGATTTAAGTTGGTACCGATTGTAAATTTTCATTATAATTACAAAAAATACTAAAATCCGAACAAAAACAGTTTCACTGTAAAAAAGTCGCGCCAAGTCCACGTTCATAAGACTATTAGGAAAAAAAAATTTTTTTTTTTCTTTAAAAAAAAATACAAAATAAAAAAATTAAAAAATCCAAGTAATCGATATGATTGTTTTTGATTTTCGGAAATTAAAAAAAATTTTATTGTAAATTTAAAAATTAAAAAAAAAATTTTAGAACGTACTTGGTGTGCGTCATTGTCTATTTCAATTTTTTTAAAGTCCTAGTAAATAGATTTTACGAATTTCATTAAAAGTAAAATATTTTGCAACCACGCACACTAAATACGTTCTAAAATTTTTTTTTTTAATTTTTAAATTTACAATAAAATTTTTTTTATTTTCGAAATTCATAAACAATCATATCGATTACTTGGATTTTTTAATTTTTTTATTTTGTATTTTTTTTTAAAGAAAAAAAAAAATTTTTTTTTCCTAATAGTCTTATGAACGTGGACTTGGCGCGACTTTTTTACAGTGAAACTGTTTTTGTTCGGATACATTTTACCAGTCCAAGCAAGTCAATAATTACAGTTTGATTTTTAGCGTTGCATTTAAAATTTACCATTTTACTTTGTAAATATTGACGTTGCTTGTATTAGAAATTTACTAACTTTATTTTATACTTTTTACATATCATAAGATCATTTTTTAGATACGAAATGATAAATTCCAAAGTCTGAATTGTTAATTATTATACTCTAACATTTTAGACATTTACATATCGAATATTACTGTTTGATATAGTATTTTCTTCCATGTAAAGAGTAAATTGTAACGTTTAAATGGTAAATATTATATAGTGAATAGTAAAATCATGATTTTACTGTTTGAAATGGTAATTTTTAGCAGTGAATCATTACTTATCATAAATCGAATGTTATTTATTACAGTTTCCTTTTTTCCGTGTATCCCGGAAACTTCCTGTTTTTTAATTTTTTTAATAATTATTACGTAGATTGAATTTACAAATTCTCAGGAAGTTTTAAAAATTTGACTACTTCACGTGAATCTCCTTAATTTTATAAATGAAAGCTTCAGTAGATTTATATTGCATCTTTGATATTCTTCAAAGTAAATATTATTTTTTTCAGTCAAGTAATCTCACGATTAATATAAGCCCTTAAAAAATGAAATAAAATAAAACTTTACTCTCTATGAAAAATATTTACACTAATTAAAAAATGACTAGGATTTACAGGATGTCCGTGGAGAGGGAAAGGGTAGAATCCAATCTCTTTAGCCAAGCGGTAAGGGAACTAGCGTACTTGATTTCGCCTTGAACTGAAAAGATGTAGCCGTAAAAAGGGTAAAAAAATTTTAAATAAAATAAAACCCCCGACCTCAGAGTAGTTACGGATGTTAGGTAAAGCACGGAAGAGTGTTTCTTCTTTTGAAAAACGTTCTAATGAAAATTAATGGCTGGAAACTTTTGCTAAGCCCCTCGGTCCCTCTTTCCTGAATGCTGGAAGCTTCTTCCCCCCGACACTCTCAACCCACAACGGCTGTTTCTACCCCTCGTAGTTTTATTTCACACCCAAGAACGAGACCGAGACACTACCTCATCATCCAGAGAGCATCTTAGTGATGCATAAGGACCAGACACCAGACGCCGAACCATATGGCCAATCTGCTTAATTCAACTTAACGTTACTCTGCTTTTACCTTTTGCTTGTAGCTTGTGCTAATAGATAACACAAGTACATCATTTATCAGTTATTGTCAGCTAACACTTATTATTATTATTATTATTATTATTATTATCATTATTATTAATAGGGAATTTCGTGATTTTAATAATAATAAAATTTAAAAAAACCTTATTTGTATTATTAAGAGAATTAGAAAAATTTTGTCTCCAGGATACATAATTAAGAAATGACCTTATATCTTGTAAACTATTGACATTTTTAAAGATATAAGCTCATCCCGAGGTTACATTCATCGAGACCTTTCATTTGAGTACCCACATCAATATTTCATATATTTATATATATTATATATATGTATTTTTGAAAAATATATAAAAAATGCAAGTGGGTACTCAAATGAAAGTTCTTGATGAGGTTAACCTCGAAATGAGCTTATATCTTTAAAATATATGTTATATATATATATATATATATATATATATATATATATATATATATATATATATATATATATATATATATATGTCTATATGAAAAATATGAAAAATATGTCAAGAATGTATGTGGGTACTTAAATGAAAGCTCTTGATAAGTGTAACATCAGGATGAGCTTATATCTTTAAAAATGTCAATTTTTGCGAAATTACAGTGCAATTTAACAAAATTTATTATTTAATAAAGCAAAACTTTAATTATACATTCGGTTTAATAAATTAATTTTAATTTTTTGATATTTAAAACAATAATAACAAATTTAAATTAAAATTTTAAAACCTTTATTATTAAGAGAATAAGAAAAATTTTGTCTCCAGGATACATAATTAAGAAATTACCTTGTATCTTGTGAACTGTTGACATTTTTAAAGATATAAGCTCATTATTACTTTACACTCATCGAGACTTTTTATTTGAGTACCCACATCAATTTTTCATATATTTTATATATTTATATATATTATTTATATGTATATATGAAAAATATATCAAAAATGCATGTGGATACTCAAATGAAAGCTCTTAATGAGTGTAACATCAGGATGAGCTTATATCATTAAAAATGTCAATTTTTGAGAAAGTACAGTGGAATTTAACAAAATTCATTATTCAATAAAGCAAAACTTAAATTATTCTTTTTATTAAATTAATTTTAATTTTTTGATATTTAAAACAATAATAAGAAATTTTCATTAAAATTTTAAAATCTTTATTATTAAGAGAATAAAACAAATTTTGTCTCCAGGATACATAATTAAGAAATGACCTTGTACCTTGAGAAATATTGACATTTTTAAAGATATAAGCTCATCCTGACGTTACGCTCATCGAGACCTTTCATTTAAGTACCCACATCAATTTTTCATATATTTATATATTATATATATGTATATATGAAAAATATACCAAAAATGCATGTAGGTACTCAAATGAAAGCTCTTTATGAGTGTAACATCGGAATGAGCTTATATCTTCAAAATATATGTTATATAGATGTATATATGAAAAATATACCAAAAATGCATGTGGGTACTCAAATGAAAGCTCTTGACGAGTGTAACACCAAGATGAGCTTATATCTTTAAAAACATCAATATTTAAGAAAATACAGTGTGATTTAACAAAATTCACTATTTAATAAAGCAAAATTTTATTTATTTATTATTATTATTTTATTAAAAAAAAAAGAAGCTAGATGGATCAGCGATATGGTATTGGCAACGCGCCATCTTGTACTATCTGTTGCTTGTCTCAGTTTATTCCGGTGGTTGAGATAAAAAATTTTTAAATTTAATCGGAAATCCGTGGTAGTATCCCACTTTAAAATGGCTTAAATTTTTTCCTACAATCATTGGTAACATAGTCGAGTGTAATTTTCCCCCTGATGGAGTTAGAAAGCCGTGACGTTAATTAAAGCTCGTTATTGTATTGTAGTGAGGAACATTAAAACGAATATAATCTCGGTGTATAGCCTCTTGTCGGGATGATAAATGGGTGTAAAGGTAGCCACTGGTGGTGGGCATCATCAGTTAGCATGAGCAGTAGTCGTAGTATCACTAGTAGAAGTTGTTGTTGTTGTAGTTGGTAGACTTCTATGTATATGTATATAAAACCGAACCAGAGAACCAGAAGTGGAGATGGAGGAATTAGAAAAGGTGATGCAAGCCACGATACCGACCTGCGGCGATTTTTCATCAGTTATTTTGTACACGTCGGCGAACCAGTGAGACAAGCTTGGATGGGAGATAAAACTTTTAACTGCATCCCGACTATAGTCTATAGACTAGCTAGCTCGGTTGCCAGAGTGTTGAGCCCGACCCACCCGAGCTGAGCACCAACTCCGTTTGTCAGTGCCCAGTAAAAGAGGAGAGGGTTCTACTCAAGTCCAAACTTTTTCCAAGCTAACGAATCGTGGCGAAAAGTTACCCACCAGGCATCATACCAATCCAAAAGATCTTCCAGCTCCGCATCAACCCTGATCATCCGAATATTCCCTTTTCCTCTTTAAAAAAAAGGGAAAATATAATTAGGTTTGATAACAATCTAGCAATCGACAACCTGTTGGATAATTTACTGGGTTTTGTGTTAACTTTAGCCATAGGTATTAAATTTTTCCGTCCATATTAGCCGGAAAAGGCTAGAAGCTGGTAGTATAAGCAGAAACAGGAGTTGAGAGTAGAGCACGTCAAGAGTTGTACCGCCTGGAATAAGTTCAATGAGCTCATAAAACTTTCCGTGGGCTCTCTGCTACTTGACGTAGTCAATTACAATTTACAGAGTTGCGCAATGCAGTTTTTATGCTTCTCACATAGCCATTATTTCGCTTCAACACTAACGAGTCCTCGCGGACCGAAAAGAGACCAGAGTTTTCTAAGAGTTTTACTTCAGATCCCGAGTTATTATTTTAGTGATTACTATTATCATCACCTAGGTTACTTTAACGATCCCTATCAAAAAAATCCATACGGCAAACCAGCCTGGATTTTCAAATGGTGTTTTTGGATAGATTCCCATATGGTTTCCTATATAGGAATCCAGGGTAGGATCCTACATAGATTCCCATATTAGGCAAAAAAAAATTTATTTAAAAAATTAAAAATAATTATGAAGTAATTGCTATTAATTAAGTATTAATTGAAATTAATTCTGAAAAACGGATTTTGTAATTTTATCTAATGAAAAAACTGCTCGCGTCTGATGGACTTGAACCCGGTACCTCATGGTTGATAGTCTTCTACGCTACTCACTGGCCTAAGTCACGTTCTACCAAGGTCTATGTTTATTCCACTTATATAAATTCACTATAGTAGTGCCTACTTCCGATGTGAGTTTCCCATATAAAATAAAAGTTTGTATTATTTTCTGTTCCAGCACACCTTAACAGGACACTGCGCTAAAGTCCTGGCAGCTAAATTTCTAGGAGAGCCTTCCAAAGTGGTCACTGGCAGCCACGATCGCACCCTAAAAATTTGGGACCTTCGAAGCCGTGCTTGTAAGTATTAATATTAATATTAAAATTGATAATAATTGCATGTAAAAATGAGTGACCCATTTCCTGGAATAGATTAACTTAGCTCGGAGCCAACGAACTTAAATTTATGGTCTTGCAAAGCGAGATAAACAAAAAAGTAAAGTGATAATTTATAGAGGATATTATGAAACGCATTATGTATAACGCATAATGTTATATAATTCATATCATAAACAATAAAATGGTAATTCTGTTATTACTATCAAAGGTCTTTTGAGTGTCGGTGTCGGTGCGAAGGTGGAATGAAAAACCCGTCGGGGTATTTCTTATTATGAATGACCGTCGGTATATCTCGAGTCGTCTCGTAAATCCAAACTCACTCGTTATAGGTATAGGATACAGGGTATATTACTAAATATTATGGCGCCGTGGTAATCACCTTTTCTATTACCTCTATTAGTCGGTGAATTTTATTAAACGCACTTACTCTCTACACTATATTACACAACGCTAGACACTGGACGGTTTTATGATAATAAAACAACCTACTAAGTATTTGCATAGTCATTCATATGTATACCACTACACTAGCACCTATACAACCATAGAACCTCCGGACTCTATAACGGTCTATAAACTATCGCCACCATGATCCTTAAGTGAAAAGTCTGGATGTTGATAATGCATGTGATAACGACTTTACCAGACTTTCAGGCTCCTTCATTCTATTCCTTTTCATCCCCCGGTTTATGTTTTCATCGTAGAGACAAAGGACACTGGCTAATGTTTTTTCCATTTATTTCTTAGATTAATTAAATACCAATTTAATTGTTTTTTCCTTAATAGCAATTTTTTGAGGCAAGACAATAGATTAGTTTATTATTTCTTTAGAAATTTTGAATTGTCATTGTTATATGCTCGAATGTTAAATTTAAGTCAGGGTAAGTTAGATTAAGGTTTAAAAGGTTCCATGATAAAAGATCCCGCGACATTATATTCCCGATCGTGTCGCTGACTTGTCTACACGACAAATTTAACTACAAATTAATATTTGTTATTTACCGTAAGATGGACGGTGGTGTTTACTTAAATCAGGTCTTAATAGGTGACTGAATAGTAGTTACAGACAGTGCCTCGGATAGCTTAACTGGTAGAGCCTTTGGCGCGTAACCGAACGATCCGGGTTCGAGTCCCGGTCCGGGCTGTCCAAATTATATTTTTTCAGTTACCAAAAAATTCGTATTAAGTAAAAAAGGTCCCCCCTTCCCCCTATATGCTTTATTCACCCAATTCCCAAATTTGTCGCGGACATTATGACGCTGACACAGCATCTCGGGATGTAATGTCCTGGGATCAGTTGTCATGTAACCGTTTAAAATTTTTTTCTAATAATTATTATATACCAATTGTTTTTACATCTTCTATAAGGTTTTTGGACCAAAAAATAAATTAGTTTAGTACTTTTTTAGAAATTGAGGATTTTTCTAATTTATACCACCGCCTTTTGATATTAGGTCTTTTTAAGCTTAAAACTCTTGATAAATATTTTTTCTCATGATTATTATGAATTAATTAAATTATTTTTGCATTCTTTACAAGGTTTTTAGATTAAAAAATTGGTTAGTTTATTATTTTTTAGAAATTGAGGATTTTCCAAAATTTATATCCCTGCGTTTTGATATTAGGTCTTCTAAAGCTTAAAATTCTTGAAAAATATATTTTTTTAATGATTATTATAACCTAATTCAATTATTTTTGCATCCTCTATAAGATTTTTAGACCAAAAAATTGATTAGTTTATTATTTTTTTAGAAATTGAGGATTTTCCAAATTTACATTTCCGCGTTTTGACATTAGAGGACATTAAGTCTTTTTAAGCTTAAAATTCTTGACAAATTTATTTCTTATGATCATTATATACCAATTGAGTTGTTCTTGCATCCTTTCTAAGGTTTTCGAACCAAAAAGTTAATTAGTTTATTATTTTTTTTAGAAATTTAGAATTTTAAAATTTACATCCCCGCGTTTAAAGATTAACAAAAAATAACTTACAATAGGCTCTAAAACTCTCGATAAATTTTTTTCTAATAATTGTTATATACCAATTCAATTGCTTTTGCATCCCCTACAAGCTCTTCAAATCAAAAAATTGATTACTTTATTATTTTTATAGAAATTTAGAATTTTCAAAATTACATCCTCGCGTTTTGATACATTAGATCTTTTTAGGCTTAAAACTCTTGACAAATTTATTTATAATGATTATTATATACCAATTGAATTATTTTTGCAACCTCTACAAGTTTTTTTAACCAAAAATTTGATTAGTTTATTATTTTTCTTTAATTTTAGAATTTTCAAATTTACATCCTCGCGTTTTTGTGCCGGGATATGTTCGGCTCTAAAACTCTAGATAAATTTCTTACTAATGATTATTAAATTATTATATACCAATTGAGTTATTTTTACATCCTCTACAAGGTTTCTAGACCAAAAATTTAATTAGTTACTTATTTTTCTTATAAATATTGAATTTTCAAAGTTACACCGCCACAACCACAAAATTATCTTGCTCAAAAATGATCTATAAATCGGATCGATTCCAAACCTGCCAACGCCGTAGCCTATTTGTCTTGTCAGCAAGGGGGTCTGCTCTTACAGTAGCTTTCGCCTTCTCTTTGTGTCAGCCTCCTGGCGATAGGTTAATTGCATCGACAAGAACATTGACACATGCACACATCTACACGCGTCCATTAGCCGGATCCATTCCATCGGCGTTCTCGTTCCCCGTGCATGCCGATCCGATAGCCAGTGACCTCCCCAACCCAATTTCCAGCTTCCAGTCCCCAGCATCAGCATTCCCATCGCCATCACCATCGCCCTAACAAACATCCACGTCACGATATACAATCGACAGCTAAATTTTTATTGGAACCTCTCGGGAGCCCGCTGGCAAACGGCTAAGCGAATGTCAAAAAGCACTTTGCGAATATATTTTACAATTACCTACCCCGAAAAAACAAACTCGGAACAAAGAACCAGAATTCAAGTAGAATAGAAGTAAGGGTGAGTTATCGCGATAGTTTATCGGCCATTTATCCAACCAACCAACCAACCAACCACCCACCCACCCAACCAACTTTGAGTCTTTTCGTGGCTTAATCTCAATATAAACAGCAGTACTGCTTTTACTGTCTCCCGCTTGCTATCCTCGAGGTATCGATTTTCTCTTGGACAACAGAACTGTGCAAAGACCAACGGATCTCCTCGAGAAGAGCCCAAGCTAGCTAGCTAGCTAGAAGAAGAAGAAGGGGAAGAAGAAGGAAGCTACCAACTTCTTGGAAGGAAGCTTTGGTACCCAGTACGTCTTGCTGGAGGAAAGCACCCGATAGGATAATAACGAGTAAGACCCAAGGTATTGACACAAGATACTGGTATACACCAGATTTGAGAACCCCAATGAGAATCCGGATTGTATTAATTTGCTGGTGTTCTCAAGAGCCTCCTTCTCTCATCCCTTTCGCGCTGATATCGATATAGAGCCAAGAGATGAAGGTGGTCTAGACCGGCGAATTTACCTTTCTCAGTTTGACTTGTTCTCCGGCGCTTTCATAAGTTACAGCGCATCTAATTTCCGTCTAAAGTGGTTAAATATACGGCGCAACGCTGGGAGAGATAAGGGCCGAGGGTAGGAACTACCACCCCAGAAAATAGTTTTAAAAAAGAGCAATCTCCCGGTGAGAGTATTACCGCATCTCTATCTCCTACATGGGCGCCAGGCGAGAAAAATTCATTTTATGGATCCCGTTATTCCTCGGATTATATTCGACGTCATAAATTTCATTTATCAACTATAATTACTTTTATATATCAATCACAAATTTAGATTTTTATAGAAATTGCATTGGTCCTCATGGTAGAACTTTTGGAAAATTTTGGTATATTTAGACTCTGTCAAGTGGATTCAGAAAATGCATATGGTTCAGAAGTTTATATATGTAGTAGGTGTATATATACGATATAACCGGCGTCTCTTCTCTAACTTCCGCAGATACGAATTTCAATAAAACGTGACATACTTATTCTTAAGACGATTTTCGAGGTTAAGTTCAATGATGAGCCAAATCGGTCGATTAGTTTAGAAATGAGAGGAAACATTTTCAAAAATCGTTAAAATTTTTCACTTTTACCGTATTTCCGTGCAATAACAATTAAACGCGATATCATATTTAATTTCTGTAAATTGCATCTGAAAGCTTATTTAATAAGCTTTAATTTGCATACTTATCTATTTTTCTAAATTAAATAGTTTAAGAATGACAGCAATTCAAAAATTTTTGAAAATCACAAAAATTTTCACTTTTACCGTATTTCCGTGCAATAACAGTAATCGCAATATCATATTTCATTTCTGTAAGTTGCATCTGAAAGCTTATTTAACAAGCTTTAATTTGCATACTTATCGATTTTTCTAAATTAAATAGTTTAGGAATGACAGAAATTTAAAAATTTTTGAAAATCACAAAAATTTTCACTTTTACCATATTTCAGTGCAATAACAATTGAACGCGATATCTCATCAAATTTCTGTATATTCCATCTAAAAGCTTATTAAGTGAGCTTTAATTTGCATACTTATATATTTTTCTTAATTAAATAGTTAAGGATTGACAGAAATTTAAATTCTCAAAAATCCTCAAAATTTGGAACTTTGTTTCTTTGCAAAATAACTATTAAATGCGATAACTTGTAAAATTTTTGTAAATTCCATCTAAAAGCTTCAATTTGCATGATTATCTGCTTTTCTAAATTAAACAGTTTAGGAATGACAGTAATTCAAAAATTTTTGAAAATCACAAAAATTTTCACTTTTACCGTATTTCAGTGCAATAACAATTGAACGCGATATCCCATCAAATTTTTGTAAATTCCATCTAAAAGCTTATTAAGTGAGCTTTAATTAGCATACTTATATATTTTTCTTAATTAAATAGTTTAGGAATGACAGAAATTTAAATTCTTAAAAATCCTCAAAATTTGGAACTTTGGCTTTTTCTTTGCAAAATAACTATTGAATGCGATAACTTGTAAAATTTTTGTAAATTCCTTTTGAAGGCTTATTTAACAATCTTTAATTTGCATGCTTATCTATTTTTATAAATTAAATAGTTTAAGAATGAAAGCAACTCAAAAATTTTCAAAAATCGTTAAAATTTTCACTTTTACCGTATTTCCGTGCAATAAGAATTAAACGCGATATCATATTTAATTTCTGTAAATTGCATCTGAAAGCTTATTCAATAAGCTTTAATTTGCACACATCTATTTTTCTAAATTAAATAGTTTAGGAATGACAGAAATTCAAAAATTTAAGAAAATCACATAAATTTTCACTTTTACCGTATTTCAGTGCAATACCAATTGAACGCGATATCCTATCAAATTTTCATAAATTCTATCTGAAAGCTTATTAAGTAAGCTTTAATTTGCATACTTATATATTTTTCTTAATTAAATAGTCTAAGAGTGACAGAAATTTAAATTCTTAAAAATCGTCAAAATTTGGAACTTTGTTTCTTTGCAAAATAACTATTGAATGCGATAACTTGTAAAATTTTTGTAAATTGCATTTGAAAGCTTATTAAGTAAGCTTTAATTTGCATACCTCACCATTAGTCTAGATCAAAAATTACTCTCTCAGACAGATCTAATTTTACTTTTTCTCGTTTAGATATCATTATTTCATTGTAACAGAAGTTATATATTATCAATAATATAATTTTTTAAAAAGCACCTTTTTTTTATTCATAAAATCTACTTCTGGCTGCCGAATGGTCTTTATTTTTAATAAATAAAATTGTCTTTTGGAATTTTTTGAGCAGTTCTAATATTCACAATTTTACTCACATTTTCCATTCCCTGGAGCCGGTGAACGCTTCTTCCGACAAAACGAATCTGGAAACACACAAAAAAAAAAAATAATTAGCCAATTTAGTTATTTGTATTATAAAAAAGTTTATATTTATATAATAAAATTTAGCTCGAGGGAGTTAAAAAATGGCCGAGTATCAGAATTAAGTTGCGAGCGTTATTTTCCCGGGTGGGATGAGAGCGTGCTGTTGCGTCCTCCGACTCTACTCAGTTATTTCATATTTTCCGCTATTCTTTCAACCCCCAAGGGCACAAAATCGCTTCATTCGGGCTCGGAACGTCGTTCGCGTTGTTATATAACATCGCGAGCTATCTACGCGATACTCATAGTTCTGTCATTAGATTTTGCTCGGTCTCAAAATAATAATGTTCATAGCATATATCCATCCGGCATTTATTTATCCTACCACACCTTTATTTGAATTTACACGCACTGATAAAAGGATTTGTTTATAGTTAAAAATATTTGTTAATATTTAACAAATCATTTATTAGAGACCACTTTTTAGTCCTTAACAAATATTTCTTAGTATTTAAAAAGATTTATTAATATTTAATAAATGAATATCAGATTTATTAAATACAAACAAATCATTTTAAATACTAAGAAATATTTGTTTGATACTAAAAAGTGGTCTCTAATAAATGATTTGTTAACTATTAACAAATATTTTTTTAATACAAATAAATCCTTCTATCAGTGCGGATTGTTGATTTAAAAAAAAAAAAAAAAAAAAGAAAAAATCGCAACTTTTGTTTTGTTTTTAAATTTTACTTCTACTGCGATTATTTACATGACTTGTTGATTAAATGCAAATTCACCATCAAATTTTATCTCATTTAATTTCGCTGGTGCTCTAGATAAAAATACATTTATATATTTTGTCGACTGACGTGGGTGGATTTTAAAGGGAAAAACAGATGGAATATTTTCCAATTGTATTATTTTTCTGTTTTAATTTGTGAGTAAATGCACTGACAGTCAATTTACAATTTTCATTTAATTCGACAGGTTGAATTATTCCCAAATGAATATTTTATTGTAATCGAATAAATTTTAACTGACAAATATTTTTTTGGTACAAAGCATATTTTAAATATTACATTTTTTTTTTATTTATGATTAAAATCTATCAACGATTATAAAATAACAATAAGTTTAATGTAGCTTTTTGGATAGTAAAAATTTTATACGGAAAGAATTTTTCTTTAGAAATTCAAAAATTATCTCACGTACTGAAGTTTTTCATTTTTTAAGAAGATTTCATAGAAATCTAACTATTGCATTGGTTCTAATGACGGAACTTTTGAAAAATTTTGCTATATTTCGACTCAGCTCATCAAGCGTATTCAGAAAATCCATATGGTTCAAAAGTTTATATATCTATGTGTATATAGACGATATAACCGGCCTTGTCTCTTCTCTAACTCCCGCAAATCTATACGGATCTCAATAAAACGTAACATACTCATTCTTAGAACGATTTTCGAGGTTAATTTCAAAGATCACCCAAATCGGTCGATTAGTTAAGAAATGAGAGCAAAAAATTTTCAAAAATCGTTAAAATTTTCACTTTTACCGTATTTCAGTGCAATAAAAATTGAACGCGATATCCTATCAAATTTCTGTAAATTCCATCTGAAAGCTTATTAAGTAAGCTTTAATTTGCATACTTATATATTATTCTTAATTATATAGTTTAGGAATGACAGAAATTTAAATTCTCAAAAGTCCTCAAAATTTGGAACTTTGACTGTTTCTTTGCAAAACAACTATTGAATGCGATAACTTGTAAAATTTTTGTAAATTGCATTTGAAAGCTTATTAAATAAACTCTAATTTTCATACTTATCTATTTTTCTAAATTAAATAGTTTAAGAATGAAAGCAATTCAAAAATTTTCAAAAATCGTTAAAATTTTCACTTTTACCGTATTTCAGTGCAATAACAATTGAACGCGATATCCCATAAAATTTCTGTAAATTCCATCTAAAAGCTTATTAAGTGAGCTTTAATTTGCATACTTATATATTTTTCTTAATTAAATAGTTGAGAAATAACATAAATTTAAATTCTCAAAAATCTCTAAAGTTTGGAACTTTGACTGTTTTTTTGCAAAATAACTAGTGAATGCAAAAACTTGTCAACTTTTTGAGAATTCCATCCGAAAAATTATTAAAAAAACTTTAATTTACTTACCTGACCATCTAAAGTCTAGGCCAAAAATTACTTACCATTTCTATCTATTTAATAAAATTTTACTTTTGGATTCATTTTAGAAGTGATTATTTTAGTAGTTGTTGAATTAACTGTAAAATCTACTGCCTTTTTTCAATAATTAAATTAGACCAAAAAAATACTTAAAAAGAAATTGCACTTGCAGTTCTTAAAGTTTTTTTTTAATTTTTTAATAAAACAAAATTCCAAATATTTTTAGATATTAGCTAACTTAATTTTCATGAATTAAACGGAAGTTTTCAAAGAAAATTTATTTTAGAGTACGAAACATTATTTACCATAGAACGAAAAGAGCAATAAATATAAATCTCAATTTCTGTACACTCGGAACAAACTTTCGGTAATATAAGTAAAGGTATGGATATAATGAAGGCGGGGTACTATAACGGGGGTAAGTTGGTAGTATCGTCAATTCCAGGGAATATATGGGATCGAATAAGAGGTTTAGAGTGAGTGAGAGATATATCCAGGACATTGTAGGTATAAGGCACAAGATATAAGATATAAGGTATAAGGTAAGGAAAATCGAAATTGGTGACTCGGGATGGCACGACTTTGTATAGAGTATACAGAAGGCAGGCAACCAGTCAGGCGGTGGGCGTAAGCTCAAACCTCATTATTTATCCACTTTATAGTCTCTCTCAGCCATATGTAAGCTACACATTTCCGCAGGCGTTGCGGTTTTCGAAGGCTCTGTCTACTTCTTGCCAATAACCTGATAACAGTTTAAAGTTCGTTGGCTTTCATTACTACCCAAGACTCCTTTTCAGTTTCCCGATCCTCATCCTTGTTCCCTGTTTGGTCCTTGCAGCTTACATACCAATAACCGTTCGACTAATGTCAAAGGCTCCGCTGTGAGCTTACTTGATAGACAAATAACCAAACTTTATTTGGGGTACTTGTGGGATTGCTACACAGGCATTGAAACCAAATTTGCCGGATCGAGTTGCAACGACCTTGTCACCTCTGATGGAGCTGGATCCACCATAATCAGCGGTCACTTTGACAAGAGAATCAGATTTTGGGATACCAGAGCCGAGTCTAGTTCCAATGACATCCTGTTGCAGGGAAAGGTCACGTCGCTTGATTTATCACGAGGTAACTTTTATTATTTTATTTTTAATTAAAAAAATATTTTTTACCCATCAATATTATTTATTACAGTTTAATAAAAATTTTTTTTTCTAAATAAATTATTTATGTTATTAAGAGAATAAGAAAAATTTTGTGTTCAAGATAGTCATAAGATAAAATCGGTTTTTTTAGTGAAATTTAGAGCCATTGCAAAGATATTGAATTGAATTTGTGACTTTTCAAAGTTTAATTTCATTCTCACCGATAGTTAATTTGTTATGATAAGTATTTAGGTTGCATTCAAAAATTATCTGTAGATACATAATTAAGAAATTACTTTGTATCTTGTAAACTATTGACATTTTTAAAGATATAAGCTCATCCTGATGTTACACTCATCGAGACCTTTCATTTGAATACCTTTATCAAGTTTAAATATATTTCATATATTTATATATTATATAGGTGTACATATGAAAAATATATCAAAAATGCATGTGGGTACTCAAATGAAAGCTCTTGATGAGTGTAACATCGGGATGAGCTTATATCTTTAAAAATGTCAATAGTTAAGAAATGACTTTGTATCTTGAGAGCTATTGATATTTTTAAAGATATAAGCTCATCCTGATGTTACAATAATTGAGACCTTTCATTTGAGTACCCACATAAATTTTTCATATATTTATATAGATTATATATATGTATATATGAAAAATATATCAAAAATGCATGTGGGTACTCAAATGAAAGCTCTTGATGAGTATAACATCAGGATGAGCTTATACCTTTAAAAACGTCGATACTTAAGAAAGTACAGTACAATTTAACAAAATTCATTATTTAATGCAGTAAAATTTTATTTACTTCTAGTTCACAAGTCACTATGTGACTGCCGTGACTAAAAATTTTTTTATTATATCAAAATAAATATTTGTTTCTACCAAATAATATTTAGTAGTAGTTACTAAATATTTATTTGGTAAGTATTGTCGGTAGATGGCTATGCTTTAATTCCAATGTGATACATAACCTATTAACTGACTTAGATTATTTTATTCAGCTCGATTTTGGGAGATTTATCTTCCCTTTTGAAAACACACATACTCCCAAATGGCTTATATGTCATTTCTTAGTGGAGTATAGTTTAAATTTTTCAATTAGTCTATTATTATGTTAAAAACTTGTTTAATTTTTAATTTTATAAATGTCTCTAAAAAATTATAATTTAATGAGATTATTTTCTTTATAATACCTTATATTTTTACTTAAAATTATTTATTTTAATTATTTTGATTTATTTTGAGTTAAAAGTCAGGTTATACGGTAAAATTAGTTAAAAAATGAATTTGTTTAATACCAATAATCGATTTATTGCGAAGCAATAAATCTTTTGTTAAATACTACTAAATATTTATTTGGTGGAAATAAATGATTTAGTAACTATTACTAAATCTTATAAAATAAAACCAAATCCTATAATAATATTCCTGTAAAAAATTAAATAGTAAATAACTAAAATTCTGCAACGGTTAATTTAAAAAGGTACTTCCTTATTGAATAAACAGTCTATTTTATTATCCCGAGCATGTGAGCATCGTCGGGCATTCCCTAAAGAATTTTATTTCCGGCTGAGGTAATTACCCGGTTATCGGATTCAAAGGAATACCCGTGAGTATGAATTGGTATCCTCTGCTCGGTTTCGATTGAGAAGAGCCGCCGAATCTCAACTCTTTAACCGTAAACACAAATTCGGATTCGGATTTGGCTCTCCGGTTGGGTTAATTTAATACATAAACACACACAACCACTAATTAATCCAATTCTTCTGTACAACAGAGTACAACAGAGTTTACGGTATCAATCAACAATGCTTGTAATTAAATAATATTGAAATAAAAAAAAATATATTTATTATAATTATGATAGATCACGGAACAGTTTTAGCTAAAATAACTCCGTAAGAAATAGTAGATTGGTTATTGACCCCCTACTCGGTGATCACGCTAGCTTACACCGGTATTCCAATTGGATTCCGATAAAGTACTAGCCAGAATATGTACCAGCTACTAATATAAGAGACTAACAGCAAGATACACTTGCTTACTTGTAATTAAAAATACTTAACGCCTAGTTTCGTTGTTATTATATTGATAATTATGTTCTTGTGTTAACAGACGCCAATTATTTATTGAGTTGCGTGCGAGACGATACGGTCAAGCTCCTTGATCTACGTATGAAACAAATTGTTGGATCATTCAGGTGAGTTTTTTTTTTTTTTTTTTTTTAATGTAACTGTACCTTCTCTCACATTGTTCAATATTAAATAACGTTTATTTCAGCGCGGACGGATTCAAGGTGGGCTGCGACTGGGCGAGAGCTACCTTCAGCCCGGATGGACAGTATATCGCGGTCGGATCAGCTGATGGGAGTGTTTTTATTTGGAATGTCATCACCAACAAAATTGAAACGATACTCAGAGATCATACGTGAGTACTTTTATTTCAATAACAGACTTTTTGATTGATTGATTGACTGTTTGATAATCATTTTTATTAAATGCCGGGATTGATCTTTAACATCTCGTTGGAATTTTTAGGCGAAATTTATATTATTTAAGGAGATTCAAGCGAGGTAAAAATTGTTGAAACTTACTGAAAATTTGTAAATTTTATCTACGGAGAATAATTAATAATAGAATTAAAAAATTTTAAAAAGTAGATTTTATAAATAAAAAAAAAAAAGGTGTTTTTTAAAAAATTATATTATTCCTATAATAAAATAGAGATGAAATATATGTGGCATCAAACTCAAACTATTCGTAATGTGATTGGTCGAATATATCATAAGCAAGAAAATATATGCAAAGTGTATAGTCAGACGCGCGCTTGCGCGCGCAAATTTAAATTTTTGTTAATAATATATAACTAATGTTGCAATAAAATAATGACATCAAAACGAATGCAAAAGTAAAATTAGATCTGTTTTAAAGAGTGGGTAATTTTTGATCTAGACTGATGGTGAGGTAGGCAAATTGAAGTTTATTTAATTAGCTTTCTGATGCAATTTACAAAAATTTTACAAGTTATCGCATTCAATAGTTATTTTGCAAAGAAACAAAGTTCCAAATTTTGAGGATTTTTAAAAATTTAAATTTCTGTCATTCCTAAACTATTTAATTAAGAAAAATATATAAGTATGCAAATTAAAGCTTACTTAATAAGCCTTCAGATGGAATTCACAGAAATTTGATAGAATATCGCGTTCAATTGTTATTGCACTGAAATACGGTAAAAGTGAAAATTTTTGTGATTTTCAAAAATTTTTTAATTTCTGTCAATCCTAAACTATTTAATTTAGAAAAATAGATAAGTATGCAAACTAAAGCTTATTAAATAAGCTTAAAGATGTAATTTACAAAAATTTTACAAGTTTTTGCATTCAATAGTTATTTTGCAAAGAAACAAAGTTCCAAATTTTGAGAATTTTTAAGAATTTAAATTTCTGTCATTCCTAAACTATTTAATTTAGAAAAATAGATAAGTATGCTAATTAAAACTTGTTAAATACACAGTAAAAAAATTTTCGTCATTGTGTAAAGTGTAAAAATGTTTGTGTAGAATTTAACATTTTAGTGTGTAGAATTTAACATTTTAGTATGTTGATTCAACACAAATTGTGTAAAAAAAATCATCAACACAAATTTTTGTGTTAAATTTGACGAAAAATTTTTTACTGTGTAAGCTTTCAGATGGAATTTACAGAAATTAAGTATGATATCGCGTTTAATTGTTATTGCACGGTAATACGGTAAAAGTGAAAATTTTAACAATATTTGAAAATCTTTTGCTCTCATTTCTTAACTAATCGACCGATTTGGCTGATCTTTAAACTTAACCTCGAAAATCGTACTAATAATAAGTATGTTACGTTTTATTGAGATCCGTACAGAATTGCGGGAGTTAGAGAAGAGACAAGACCGGTTATATCGTATATATACACATACATATATAAACTTTTGAACCATATGGATTTTCTGAATTCGCTTGACGAGCTGAGTCGAAATATAGCAAAATTTTTCAAAAGTTCCGTCATAAGGACCAATGCAACAGATTTCTATGAAATCTACTAAAAGCAGTACCCTGTTGAAAAGCTCCAATAAGATCCCATCAAAAGCGACAAAAGCCACTTAGAAACCAATAAAATTTATGGGTTTCTAAGTGGCTTTTGTCGCTTTTGATGGGATCCTATTGGAAATTTTAAACAGGGTAGGTTTTCGGGATATTTAATCAAATAATTAGGTCTTTAATTGTAATTTTTACATCTAAAATGGAGATTTCACCAGCCGTGTATTTAGTTAAGAATTGAATGCAATTAACGATTTAAAAAAAATTTTATTTTCATTGAATTTGATTGAAAAAAAAATAAGCTTTCGATTAAAATGATAAAAAAGTAGCTTTCCGAACGTATTACGGAGATATTTTATATTTTTTGTGAAAAATTACTCGGAACTTGCGTTCTTTAAAGTCTTGTATTTGACTTGGCAACACCGCTTGCTTAGTTACCCAAAGCATAAGTACCCGCGGTTTTTTAAATGCTAGAAGATCTTAGTCATTTTAGTTAGACAGTAAACATAAATAAGTTTTAAGGTTAGGGACACTCTTTTTGTGTTGTCAAGTGTATACCGGTAATTCAGAGTGCTATATTTTTTATTAGTCAATTAAATGTTAATAATTATTTAACGAGTAAATTTATCGGAAATTTACTCAAAAATGTTATTAATTAATTTAAAAGTTAATTTTAAGATAACAAAAGTATTTCTACGAATTATTTTTTATAGACATTCTTTACACTAGGCGGGTAATTGGATCTCCTTAAGGAGATCCACACGATGTCGTCAAATTTTGAAAACTTCCTGAAAATTTGTAAATTTAATCTACGTAGCCTAATAATTAATAATAATTATTTAAAGAGTAAATTTTTCGGAAATTTCCTCAATTTAAAAATTAATTCTAAGATATTTCTACGTAATATTTTTTTATAGACATTCTTAACAATTAAAAATTTTATCTTATTTTAATTAAAAATCTAAAATCACCTAAGCTAATTTTTCCATACCACTAATTAAAGCCATCAATATTAAATGCTCTGACAGGTAAATAATTAAATCCTTATGCAATCACCGAAATCCCCAATTATTTACTCACTAAATCCATATTGATAATTCCCGATCCACATAAATACATAAAATATAAACAGGATATTAATATTAAAATCTCGCGGAATATAGTCCCAGCTTATTCATGTTGGAGCTTACACAAAAAAAAGTACATGAATAAATAACAGAACTAAATGTAACAAATAAAAAGCTAAAAAAACGATAAGTGCAGCATTAAGTTTTTTTTTTTTTTTTTTTTTTTTTTTTTTTTTATTTTTATTTTGGTAAAGATAAAATCGATTAAAGCTCCAGTACAAGGATGAAAGGGAGGACGAACTACCTACCACTAGGTTCACAATGCACTGGAATTATCGGGGCATTAATACGGTAACACCAATTGGTGAAAGTTGTCGAGGGCGATCAAACTGAGCCACTCTCTCTCTCTCTCTCTCTGCTCTCCTGTTTCCGCTTTTCCCGGTTTATAACCTCATTTATTATCGAGGATGAATTATCCAGAGAATGGCGACGTCCTTGTCGATGTCGACGTTGATGTTGATGTTCACGTTGATGTCGAATATGTTTTAACGCTGATGGCCATTTCAGTATCGGGATGAAAGAATCGAGAGAAAGGGGATGAGTTATTTATACAACAAAAGGATTGTTGAATAAATATCAGCGGGTTGGCTCGTACAAAGTGGAGGGGAGGGGGAGGAGAGGGGGAAAAATGCCGGTACCGATATTCGTGAAAGCTCAGGAAGCAATGCAGCCATCATTCAAAATACTCGAGTTACCGAATCGGGTATGACTCGAATGGTGAATCTTGCCTCAAACTATAATAATAAGCGAGCGATACCATCATTTGGCAGTGTTGCCAATACTCGAGGGGTGTTTTGTCAACGAATCCAAAGCTCCGAGACGTTTACAAACAACTTCGGGAATTTGAGTGGCTTTTTGCGGTCAGTTACCGTCGGAAAAATCCTGTTATGCTCAATTATACTCTGATACTTTTTCTGCCTCAGGGTTTTTAGTTGGAATGATAATAATAATGGATTTTTTTAAATTTCATTATTATTAGCAACCTTGCAGTCACTAGATAAATATAAATATTTTGCTTTGTTAAATAGTAAATTTTAGTAAATTGCACTGTATTTTCGTAAATATTGATGTTTTTTAAAATATAAGCTTATTGGGTGTTAGACTCATCAAGAGCTTTCATTTGAGTACCCACTTGCATTTTTGATATATTTGTCATATATACATATACATATATATATATATATATATAAATATATATATATATATATATATAGCTATATATATATATATATATATATATATATATATTACATATTTTAAAGATATAAGCTCATCTTGATGTTACACTCATCGAGAACTTTTATTTGAGTACCCACAAGCATTTTTGATATATTTTTCATATATACATATATGTACTGATATAATATATATAAATATACAAAAAATTGATGTGGGTACTCAAATGAAAGGTCTCGATGAGTATAATGTCGAAATGCGTTTATATCTTTAAAAATGTCAATAGTTCACAAAATACAAGGTTATTTCTTAAATATTGACAATTTTAAAGATATAAGCTCATTTCGATATTACACTCATCAAGAGCTTTCATTTGAGTAGCCACTTGCATTTTTGATATATTTTTCATATATACATATAAATAATATATATAAATATATAAAATATATGCATAATGTCATAGTGAGCTCATATCTTTAAAAATGTCAATAGTTTACAAAATACAAGGTCATTTCAACCGATTTTATCATATGAATATCCTGGACACGAAATTTTTCTTATCTTTTTAATAATATAAATCATTTCTTAAATACTAAAAAATCCTTCTATTACAATTAACCTTTTAAAAATATTTATAGAATTACATTGAAGCAGTAAAAAAATTTTTTTCTCGTAAAGTTTAATAAAATAGATTTAAAAAGTATCTCCCACGTCGAAAAGTAAATAACAAGTGAAATGTGGGCAATACGGATTTGGATTTGCCGTTTTAGTAAAGTAAAAAAAAAAAGGGTTTAAAAAAGTGCGACAACGTATAGCACATTTATAGAGGTCTCAGGTTGGAGCACGTAATGTCACCATTGAGAGCATATCCCACTCGACAAAGTATAAACTGGTATCCGGGCGAGCTGGACAGCGCATGTACCTCTATACTACCTATACTGGACTTTACAGTACTGCTCTTTTCCTTTTCCTTTATTTTTATTGTTATTATTTCTGTTTTTCTTTCTCGATACTGTCGAGGGTAGACACCGCCGGTCTGGACTCTGGATATCAGTAAGCTATACCAGGAGATCTGAGATTAGGGTGAAATCAGTAGGAAATAAAAACAAAGAAAAGGATGAGGAAAAAAAAAATAAATATAAGACAGTTGAGGTTAAGGTGGACCAGTTCACAACAATGTTGTCGGGTTTTCTTAAAACTTTTTCGCGTCTTAATTTAACGTTTTAAGAGAAACAACAATGTCGATTCTTTTTCTATTGGACAAGAGAGTTTTTAAATCCAGAATTCAATAAAATAAAATAAAAGTTAAATTAAATGGGTAAAAAAGAAAAAAAAAAAAAGGTAATGACATTCTCGTTCAAAAGTTCTTCGAGTATTTAAGTAGGATTACTCATTGTTATTTCACCCAAGTAAATGCTTCTTGGTTTATTTAGATTTTTTTTATTGTTATCGGAGCATAAAAATACACTGAATAGTTTAAAACCGCGGACGAGTGGCCAGCGGAAAGGGGACCGAGAGCTTTCAATTGTTCAGTAATCACATTGTATTTATAACGATTTATATTCAAATGAATTAATTGAATGAGAAAATTATTTTTTTATTTTCATAAATTCACTCTGAAAATGGAATCTCTTGAATTTATTTATTGTTTACGGGGTAGTCATTTATGATAAAATTTATTGTGATAAGTATTTAGGCTGCATTCGAAAATACTCTATTTCTAGAAACATAATTAAGAAATGACCTTGTATCTTGTGAACCATTGACATTTTTGGACGTATCAGCTCATCTTGATGTTACACTCATCAAGACCTTTCATTTGAGTACCCACATCAATTTTTCATATATTTCATATATTTATATATATTATATATATATATATATATATATATATATATATATATATATATATATATATATATATATATATATATATATATATATCTAAATATGAAAAATATATCAAAAGTGCATGTAGGTACTCAAATGAAAGCTCTTAATGAGGGTAACTTCGGGATGAGCTTATATCTTTAAAATATGTATTATACATATTACATAATTAAAAAATTACCTTCTATCTTGTCAATTATTGATATTTTTATCGATATAAGCTCATCCCGATGTTACACTCATCGAGACCTTTCATTTGAGTACCCACATAAATTTTTTATATATATAATATATTTATATATATATATATATATATATATATATATATATATATATATATATATATATATATATATATATACAGGGTGTCCCAAAAGTCACGGACGCCATTGTAGCATCTGATGAAAAAAATAATTCTGAGACGAAAAGTCCTTAGCCATTTTTCAATTAACCGCATAGATAATTAATTATTAATTAAAAATAACGTCTCTTTATTTGTTAGAGAGAGAGCGCTAGTGTCCAGTAAAGTATGTGCCAAACAAAGACACAACTAACTGTATGACTACCTAGTTTCTATAGCTAACGTAGTCACACATATTTACTTACACATTCACACGTGCAAGCGTCTTCGTTGGAACGCACTTGACTTGACACTAGTGCTCTCTCTCTAACGCATAAAAGGACGTTATTTTAATTAATAATTAATTATCTATGCGTCTGATTAAAAAATGGCTAAGGACTTTTCGTCTCAGAATTATTTTGTTTATCAGATGCTACAATGGCGTCCGTTACTTCTGGGACACTCTGTATATATATATATGAAAAATATATCAAAAATGCAAGTGGGTACTCAAATGAAAGCTCTTGATGAGTGTAACATCAAGATGAGCTTATATTTTTGAAATATATATTATATATGTAATATATATCAATATTTCAAGTTTTTTTAATTAAATAAAAAAAATTGTTTTTAAAAATTGCATTTTATCATTTTTAACAATTTTTTTTTGCCATCAATTAATTGTTATAAATTTTTAAAAATTATTAAATACATGCTAAATTAATTTTCATTAATTAAAAAATGACCTTGTATCTTATGAACTATTGACATTTTTTAAGATATAAGCACACCATGACATTACACTCATCGAGACCTTTTATTTGAGTACCCACATCAATTTTTTATATCTTTATATATATTATATATATGTATATATATATATATATATATATATCAAAAATGCAAGTGGGTGCTCAAATGAAAGCTCTTGATGAATGTAACATCGGGATGAATTTATATCTTTAAAAACGTCAATATTTAAAAAAGTACAGTGCAATTTAACAAAAATTATTATTTAATGAAGCAAAATTTTATTTATTTACAGTCTACAAGTCACGGCAGTCACATAGTGACTGCAAGGTTGCTAGTTTTTTATTATTTAATAAATCATTTCTTAATATATAATAAGTATTTTTAATTGTTAATAAATATATATTAAGATTGAACATATATTTATTGAAATTTAATAAATCTATATTGAAAATATTTATTCAATATAAAGAAGTGACTTATTTTATCTTAATAAATCTTTTTAATTAATAAAAAATACATTTTGCTCTTGAAAATATTTTTTTTAAATTATTAATTAAAACATAAAATAAATTTTTTACTCTCAACCCTAAAGACTAAATTCCAGAATTTAATTAATCGGGATTTACGATATTATTTAAGGAGGTTGGGCCTTTCAATAAATAATAAAAAATAAATAATTAAATTCGAGGGTTAAAAACTAGCTCGGAGCCAGATAAGAAGAGCCTCTTAGGATTACCGAAGAATTGTTTATACCGATACAAGTATTATAAACATTATATGTATTACCGTCGACTATGATTGTTATTATTGAGGGCATTATATATGTTATATGTTTAAAGCGTACACGCATTCTTGTTCAGCGAAAGCGATAGACCGTGACTCGGACAAGAGGCGGGCAAACTGCTTATTAAGTTAGTCCCGGTATGGGTACATATAGGACGAGAATGGGGACGAGCCTGGAACCTGCAACCTAAGAATTACGATTCCTTGGCAACGTCCCCTTTACGAGCAGCTCCAGGTTTAAGTAATAACAGTCAGACACTTGATATCATGTCACATATATGCAAGAGGATCTCCATTGTACATGCGTACACGGGCATTAAGATAATACTAATATCGGGTCTGCACTCCCAGCTTTAAAATACACTCTCAGTCTCTGTCTCATTTTCACTTAAAAAACGCAATATTATGTTATGTTACATACATCGAGATTTTATTACAAGATAGCCCGCCCATTGAGACATTAAACCGTGACATTTACATTCTCAAGAACTGATACTTTATCGGTAAGTAGTTACACCATTAACCATCATCCCATCCCTAATGTCTTAATATAATAAAAAAAAACTAGCAACCTTGTGAACTATAAATAAATAAAATTTTGCTTTATTAAATAATGACTTTTGTTAAATTGCACTGTACTTTCTCAAATATTGACTTATTTAATAATATAAGCTCATCCCGATGTTACACTCATCAAGAGCTTTCATTTGAGTGCCCAAATGCATTTTTGATATATTTTTCATAAATGGGTGATTCTGTGTAAGGATGTTTTTTGCTGTCCCAGACATTTTTTTATTAGAAAAATTGTTATTTTGTTACTAAAAACAATTGATTACCAAAGTAAAAAAATATTTCTATTTGGAGCATTGAAAACTAAAATGAAATAAATTTTGGTTTTTTTGCTATAAATTGGTAAACCACCGAAATAACAGTCCCCTGGGCTTTCCCATTCCCAAAATTAAAACTTTAAGATTAAATTTTAAGTTATTCGTCCATAATATATAATTTGGTCCATAATGTTTATAAACATAATTAGTTAACTAACAATCTTCTTCAATAAAAAATACCGAAAATTAATTTGTTTCATTAAATTCATTAAACCAAAGTTTGTCCCAGGCATTTTAAGAACAGTCCCCTGCCAGAAGTTCAAAGCCAAAAAAAAAATCCAGCGTGTTATTTTACCTTTCGTAAGATTTATAAGGATCTAACCTAGCCTTGAGTTAATAACCATAGGGCTGTTAGCGCTTTATCGGCATTTTATTTAGTGTCAAAGCACCGTTTGTGCTGGAAATATGTGTCTGGGCCGCTTCAAAACTCAGTCCCCTGGCAACAATTTTTATTTATAATTTATTTATAAAATTCGATCTATAAGTGTTAATATTATTCTAATTAATGTAAACATTGATTGAGAACTTGAAAAGTTGAATGCATTGAAATAGTTTGCTTGATTTTTCTCAATTTGATAAAAAAAAAGCAGACTCCTGGCAAACAGTCCTCTGTGATGTTATATGGCAAAAGATACACAAATATTAAAAAAGCAAAAATTAAATCGGCTGTTTATTTATTATGATTAAGCTGATAGTTTTGAAGCTCTTATTAATTTTTTCTTTAATAAAATCAAAAATAATTTGGTCGGAAAATTTTGTACAAATTTAATAAGTACATATATAATACATATTTTAAAGATACAAGCTCATCCCGATGTTATACTCATTAAGAGCTTTCATTTGAATACCCACATGCATCTTGATATATTTTTCATACATAATATATATAAATATATGAAAAATTGATGTGGGTACTCAAATGCAAGGTCTCGATGAGTGTAACATCGAAGTGAGCTTATATCTTTAAAAATGTCAATATTTCACATAATACAAGGTCATTTTTTCATTATGTAACATATATAATATATATTTTAAAGATATAAGCTCATCCCGATGTTACACTCATCAAGAGCTTTCATTTGAATACCCACATGCATTTTTGATATATTTTTCATATATACATATATATAATATATATAAATATATGAAAAATTGATATGGGTACTCAAATGAAAGGCCTCGATGAGTGTAACATCGGGATTAGCTTATATCTTTAAAAATGTCAATAGTTCAAAAGATACAAGGTCATTTCTTAATTATGTAGCTAGAGATAGCGCATTTTTGAATGCAGCCTAAATACTTCACCTGAAGACAAAATTTTTCTTATTCTCTTAATAACATAGATTATTACTTTCATTTTTAATTTCAATTAACATTTCAGTTTCATTTTCAATTCGAACTTTTATTACCCTCATTCCGACGCGGCTGATTAATTTTCACCCTGTTTTTTTTTTTTTTTTTTCGATTAATATCCTAGTAATTGAAGAAATTCTCTGTAATTAGTAATTAAGCTGATCAACACAAGTTTTTAAAAAAATTTAGCTTTAATAACAAAAGTTAAAAAATTATGAAAAAATTGTGAATCTCAGGCCTGAGAAGAGGGTAGAAAAAAAAATGCCCTAAAACGTTAAATAAAAAAGTGACTTCCTTTCACCGACATTTGAAGCTGACAAATTTAAACAGCGGACTTTAAATCCGAGTTTATCGTTATCCTCTTTCTTTAAGCTTCGGGGTCCCTCAGTATCCTCAGAAGAAGAACCTACAATCGGGTCCGGCGTCCCTCTTAAGCTCAAGATAAAAAAAAAAATAGGGTAAAAATGTCTGAAGAGCCGACGAAGATAAATTACATAATATCGGCGAGTGGAATAAGAGCTTCACTTGAGAATAAAAAGGATACCTCTGATAGAATACAAGTGGAAAAGTGTCGATGGGTCACGTGTCCAAGATTGAGAATCGGACACCCCAATATCCCGGTTATTTTATACATATATTTATTAACTCCTCCTATTTTAATTTATTTTATTTAATTAAATTAAATCCTCGCTTCAGATAAATTCTTACTGCACTTATTTGATTCCTTTTATTTCAATCAGTCGTTAATACTTAAACGTCACACCTCCC
Source organism: Cotesia glomerata (assembly GCF_020080835.1). Taxonomy (NCBI): domain Eukaryota; kingdom Metazoa; phylum Arthropoda; class Insecta; order Hymenoptera; family Braconidae; genus Cotesia; species Cotesia glomerata. Next base: position 20,513,695 of record NC_058161.1, on the reverse strand, counting down.
GTCCTTGAGTTGTCACGCTCGCGCTGATTGATATTGTTCTCAGGAATTTAATTAACTGTACAACTCTGCATAAGCTTGGTCATTTATTTTATGAAATTTTATAAAATTAATTAATGTTTACTTTATTTATTTTTTTATTTTTTTATAGAATATAATAAATTAGTATTTCGATCTGATAGAGCTATTTTATTTTTTATTTCTTGTTAAGTAATACACTATTGATCTTACACGTAATACACCCGTAAAAAAGTAAATAGTTTTGGGTGTTATAATTTAGCCATAGAATGTCAGTAGCATAATATTAGATCGCGTTGGAAACTCTATACTGTACATAAAGTCAATACGTGACTCGCAATCCTGATGAACTTGCTAGTCGTGGATTAACTAGCCTTTATATTGTTGATACTCTATACTACCGCTGGGAAATCCCAATATATTTCATTTATTATTATTATTATTTTTTGGTCGTAAAATATTAGTTTAATTCGTTGGTTTTTAGCAGGAATAATAATAATAATATTTTGTAAAATTTTATTATTATTAAGAGAATAAGAAAAATTTTGCTTCCAGGATATTCATATGATAAAATCGGTTTATTTAGTGAAATTTAGTGTCATTGCAAAGGTCTTGATTTGAATTTGTGCCTTTTCAAGGTTTCATATCATTTTTACCTATGGTAAATTTATTGTAATAAGTATTTAAGCCACATTCGAAAATGCTCTATTTCTAGATACATAATTAAGAAATGACCTTGTATCTTGAGAACTATCGACATTTTTAAAGATATAAGTTCATCTTGATGTTACACTCATCGAAACCTTTCATTTAAGTACCCACATTAATTTTCGATATATTTATATATATATATATATATGTGTATATATGAAAAATATATCGAAAACGCATGTGGGTACTCAAATGAAAGCTCTTGATGAGTTAAACATCGGGACGAGCTTATATCTTTAAAATCGTCAATATTTAAGAAATTAAATTGCAATTTAATAAAAATCATTATTTATTAAAGCAAAATTTTATTTATTAATACATAGTTCACAAGTCACGGCAGCTACATAGCGGTTGCTAGTTTGCTAGTTTATTATTATTATTATTATTATTATTATTATTATTATTATTATTATTATTATTATGTTATTAAATGCTCAGGGGGGTTGTCCCCGAAGTCCGACTCTCCGAGGGCCCAGCCTGAGCTCCATCCATTATTATTATTATTATTATTATTATTATTATTATTATCATTAACATTTTTTATTTTCACTCTTAGAGTCATTCGAAATTTTTTTATTTTTCAGATCAAAATATGTTTGCAAAGTGATTGAAAAAAAAAATTTTATTGTCACTTGATATAATTTAATAACATAATCGAAATTAAAGCTATCCTGTGTTATCAATCTTTTAGTAGAGAGTTTACGAAACTTAAAAAGTTGTTAATATTTCAATAGTCTTTTAGCTGCTTTTTTACTCATATTTATTTTACGAAAGTGAACAATATATTTATATATATGTCAGTATATTACTGGAAGTGAAAAAGTACCGGCGATCTGTTATACTTGCCAAAGTGCTCTACAAAATAACCTATCTTTTTTCTTTTTTTATCTTCATACATACATAGAAACCATAGAAGATATATATCAATGGAAGTAAGAGGGAATAAAAGTATTATAGTCGGTTTTCGGTAGCAGTGACGTTCCTTGGAATTTGTTACGCGAGGGAATTTTCCACTTTACCAGTGACGAAAGGTCGAGGCGTGATGTAAACCCAAACTTAAATGGTACAGGCTTACGCTTACTATTTTCACACATCATGTTAAAGAATATTGTTAAACTAAGGAATTCTTGTTATTTTATGTAAGAGACTTCACAAGTAATACCCAAGGTAGTACCGCATGAATGCTAACTCAAAGACTGACGAGCGTCTATTGACAACCAATAAACTCAGACAGTTATAAATTTATAACCTCACAAGTCTACGTGCTGGAAAAATAATGTCAAGTATTCATATTACAGGTTACAACTGTTCCCATATATTGGGAAACTTTTTTTGGACATACTTCACTCTCAAAGTGATTTTTCACCCTCATTTATTTTTTAATTTTTCAGAATAAAATTAATAATCTATATTATTAAGAAAATAAGAAAAATTTTGTCTCCAGGATATTCATATGATAAAATCGGTTTTTTTTTTTTTTTGTGAAATTTAGTGTCATTACAAAGGTCTTGACTTGAATTTGTGCCTTTTCAAGGTTTCATTTCGATCTCACCAATAGTCAATTTATTATGATAAGTATTTAGGCTGCATTCGGAAATTCTCTATCTCTAGATACATAATTAAGAAATGACTTTGTATCTTGTGAAATATTGACATTTTTAAAGATATAAGCTCATCCTGATGTTACGCTCATCGAGACCTTTCATTTGAGAACCCACATCAATTTTTCATATATTTTATATATTTCATATATTTATATATATATATATATATATTATATATATATTATATTATTATATTATTATATGTATTATATATATATATATATTAGGGTGGCCCAAAAGAACCGACTATTTTTTTTTTTTTGAGTCTCGAGTGAAAAAATCTTATTTTTTGATGTTTTAAGAGCTCTCTCCAAAAGACAGCTTAAAAAAAAATTTTTAAGAGGTCACTCCAAATTTTTAAAATTTCAAAAATCGAACTTTTTTTTTTTTAATTTTTTTTTCTCGTTACGGTATAATTTTATAGACTAAAAAAAAATAAGTTTCTGAAAATACCAATTCAAAATTTAAAATTTGAAAGGTTGCTCATAATTTATTTCAATTTATTAGTGCATTAGTTTAGATTTTTTCGAGCGATCTTTTACAATTCGAATTAGAATTCCATGCATTTTTTTTTTATTTAGTACCATAATCGATAAAAATACAGCACGAGATAAACTAAAAATTAAGCACAATACAGAAAAAATAATTTTTTTTAATTTAATAAGTTTATTTAATAAACTTCCAAGCGTGAATTCGAATCCCAAGCTGGTCTTAGAAACCAGCTTGGTTGAGATTTGACCTTGCCGCGTAGTTTAAGATTTTTACAAACCAAAAAGACCCCAACGTACCACTCCCAACAGTTAAAGTCGGCGATATGACTAATTAAAGAAAAAAAAAAAATTATGAGCGACCTTTCAAAATTTAAATTTTGAACTGAAACTTTCAGAAACTTATTTTTTTTTGGTCTATAAAATTATACCGTAACGAAAAAAAAAATTAAAAAAAAAAAGTTCGATTTTTGAGGATTTTTGAAATTTTAAAAAATTTGGAGTGACCTCTTAAAAAATTTTTTTTAAGCTGTCTTTAGGAGAGGGCTCTTAAAACATCAAAAACTAACATTTTTTCACCCGAGACTAAAAAAAAAAAATAGTCGGTTTTTTTGAGCCACCCTAATATATTATAAATATATATAAGTATATGAACAATATATCAAAAATGCAAGTGGGTAGTCAAATAAAAGCTCTTGATGAGTATAACATCAGAATGAGCTTATATCTTTAAAATATACATTATATATATTACATAATTAAGAAATGACCTTGTATCTTATGAATTATTGACATTTTTGAAGATATAAGCTGATCTCGATGTTACACTTATCGAGACCTTTCATTTGACTACCCACATCAATTTTTCATATATTTATAGATATTATATATATATATATGTATATATGTATATATGAAAAATATATCAAAAATGCATGTAGGTACTCAAATGAAAGCTCTTGATGAGTGTAATATCAGGATGAGCTTATATCTTTAAAATATATATATATATACGTGTATACGAAAAATATATCAAAATTTATTATTTTATCAAATTAAAGAAAAAAATTGTTTTTAAAAAATTGCATTTATTCATTTTCAAAAATTTTTTTTGCCATCATTTATGTTTTTTTAATTTTTAAAAATTATTAAATATATGCTTAATTAATTATCAGTAATTAAGAAATGACCTTGTATCTTGTGAACTATTGTCATTTTTTAAGATATAAGCTCACTATGACATTATACTCATCGAGACCTTTCATTTGAGTACCCACATCAATTTTTCATATACTCGAATTTGAATTTGCGCGCGCAAGCGCGCGCCTGACTATAGCGTTTGCATATATTTTCATGCTTATGATATATTCGACCAATCACGTTACGAATAGTTTGATGCCACATACATTTCATCTCAATTTTATATTAGGATTTTATGTATTTATATATTTTATATATTTATATATATTCTATATTTATATATATGAAAAATATATTAAAAATGCAAGTGGGTACTCAAATGAAAGCTCTTAATGAGTGTAACATCAGGATGAGCTCATATTTTTAAAATATATATTATATATATGTATTTATAAAAAATATATCAAAAATGCATGTGGGTACTCAAATGAAAGCTCTTGACGAGTGTAACATCGGGATGAGCTTATATCTGTAAAACCGTTAATATTTAAGAAAGTACATTGCAATTTACCAAAATTCATAATTTAATAAATCAAAATTTTATTTATTTAGTGTTTACAAGTCACGACAGTCACAAAATGACTGCAAAGTTGCTAGTACCAGGTTGAAAAATAAAAAATGTTCCAACCGGCCGCTTATCTGGTTTACGTACCATGAAAGAGGCATAAATTCGTTATGTGTAAATAGTGTAGCGTTAGATGGCGTTGGAGCTAATTTTCCTCTCGATTGATCACTACGTGCCCGTTGTTTTAAAACCTCGTACCTCAGCCACCTTGATCGTAGAATACAGGTTTGATAACGCGTCACACCTTAAACTATCACTTAGAGCTCGGTTCTCGACCACCCGCATCGCTCCCTATCCAGGATCCAGCACCCAGCTCTAATCATTGTGTGCATTGTCCTTCTAGAGGTTCTCTGCGACTTACCAGGTTCCCTGGAGGCACGGAATATTGCCACGAGCCGGCACGTCATCAATGATCGGTCCATTAGACTTTGGTGTTTGCTGTCCGAGAGGAATTTCGCTTCTATTTCTGGGGAACCAGCATCTAGTCTGGTGCATCTAGCACAAGCTAGTGTCAATTTGCGTTTAGTTAGTCCTTTATCCTAGTGCAGACTCCGAGATCATTAAACCTTTGATTAAAACGTAACGTTGCTATGGTAATTGTTATTTTATTGTAATTAAAAAGAATTTCCGGGTTTTGTGTCTGAGCGTCAGGATGTTGCGTATTCTCATACATTCCTAGATAGTGTTACCGAGAGAGAAAGGTGAGGAGGAGGAGGAGGAGGAGGAAGAAGTACTTTATCTAATTACTCGCGGGAATTAACTTTGCGGGACTGAGGCCTGAGAATACCCACAAGAGATTGAGATTCGTACGTTCCAAGAGGTATTTGATGCTGATTAGCTGGAATTTATTATTTGGAAGGCAATTAAATCACGAATCAAGCACTTTAATATTTGAATCGTTTATTTGAGAAACCCTATAAGTCATATTTTTTTTCGAAATCGGGTTTATTGCATTTTTCGGTTCTTTGAATCTCCCCTCATACCAGCACCAAAAAAATATTAAATCCGTGTTCAAAACCTAAACAATCGGTCGATATAAATCTCGTTTAGTTGAGAAACCCTATGAGTCAGTGACTTATAGGGTTTTGTGAATAAACATTCAATTTCAAAATTCAGAAAATAAATTTCTTTTTGTTTTTTCTTTTTAAAAAAAACTTCTTCTGAGTAGAAACAATTCATTTTAATGCAAAATACTTAAATTTTAATCATTTTTGCAGTATGGGTTTGAAAAAATTAAATTAAATTATTGTTTCATTGTTTGATGTGATTTCAATGACTTTAATTTAAAAATAATTGATTATTAGATAATTATAAACTAAATTTACTGTTAAATACTTGAATTCTAATGAGTTTTACAATATTCGCTTGATGGATTAAAATTAGAAATATATTGTTTTATAGTTGACTCTGATTTAACTGATTTAAATTCTGAAATTAATAATAACCAAATAAAAATATATTATATTTACTGTTAAATACTTTGGTTTTGATAATTTTTGCAATTTTAGTTTTATAAAATTAGATTGTGATAAATTAAAATTGTTGTTTTATTGTTGACTCTCAGTTTGCTAATTTGAAATTAAAAATAGATTATTTATTATAATTTTCGTTAATTGTAGTTCCAATACATATTTTGTACTTTATTTTATAAATATAATAAATAATTGACGGAGAAAAATAAATAAATTAATGATTTTATTACTATTTTTTTCGTTTTGATGAGAAACCCCATAAGTCAATCAACTTCAAATCATTATTATGAATAGTAGTAATTAACAATTAAATTTTTTCATGATCGAATATTTTTTCGGGATACTAACATTATTATTATTCATCATTGGTTCATGATGTTCATGCAAACTGAACCAAGAAAAATATTTTTTGCTTCTCCTGAAAAATTTAGTATTTTTTTTTCACTTATGGGGTTTCTCAAATAAACGATTAATTTCATTTCGACGGTTTGTTATAAAATACTAATGAGATAATGTGTTTAGCCAAAATATTTATCACTAAATAATCAATAATTATTTAATATTTGGATTAAAGCTTACGATGAGGATTTAACTAAATAAAGGACTCCGATGACAAACGCGTGTGTGTCAAATAAAACCACGATATCATTCGCGTACCTCTTAATTAGTCCTCTCCCTAGTTGTTAGAGGTATATATATATATATATATATATATATATATATATATATATATATATATATATATATAGGGATTGTTTAAAACCGGTAGGCGTTAATAATTCGTTCAACACACTTGTCCAATTACTTGTGTAACCGCGAGGATTTAAACTCCAGCCAATTATAAAAAATATTTATAATCGTTGATAATTTAATCTTGAAAAGGACTTTATTTATTTATATTTAGATTGAAAAAAAAAAAAAATAATAACTAGCAACCTTGCAGTCACTACGTGACTGCCGTGACTTGTGTACTATGAATAAATAAAATTTTGCTTTATTAAATAATGAATTTTGTTAATTTGCACTGTACTTTCTTCAATATTGACGATTTTAAAAATATAAGCTCATCCTGATGTTACACTCATCAAGAGCTTTCATTTGGGTACCCACATGTATTTTTGATATATTTTTCATATATCCATATATATACCATATATTTTAAAGATATAAGCTCATCCCAATGTTACACTCATCAAGAGCTTTCATTTAAGTACCCACATGCTTTGATATATTTTTTATATATACATATATATATATATATATATATATATATATATATATATATATATATATATATATATATATATAAATATATGAAAAATTGATGTGGGTACTCAAATGAAAGGTCTCGATGAGTGGAACATCACCCGATAAGCTTATATCTTTAAAAATGTCAATAGTTCTCAAGATACAAGATCATTTCTTAATTATGTATCTAGAGATAAAGAATTTTCGAATGCAGCCTAAATACTTGTCATCATAAATTGACTATCGGTGAAAATGATATGAAATCTTGAAAAGGCACCAATTCAAATCAAGACCTTTGCAATGACACTAAATTTCACTAAAAAAACCGATTTTATCATATGACTATCCTGGACACAAAATTTTTCATATCCTCTTAATAATATAGATTATTAAACGGCTATTAGGCTACTAAAGCGCGAAATTTCAAAAGTTTTAAATATATTTAATCATCATAATAATTTTTTAAAAGAGTTAATTTTTTCTTAATCTGAATCTTACAAAATAGTTTAAAAAACAGTAAAGAGAAAAAAATTGGGTAATTTTCGAGAATTCCAAATAGAGTCAAATAAAACTGAAAAAAAAATTTTCCAATTTTAAAAAAATTCAAAAAAACTTTTTCGTTGCTCATTTTGCCCCTTATAGTTCAATTTTTTTTTATATTTCGCCTTTATTATGACATTGCTTGATCGATGCTGCATTATTTTTATGTTTTATGATAAAAAACATAATTATATCCGCCCTTATGGCTTTAAGAAAAATTTTCCTAAAGCCAAAGGTATACCTTTGAGATGCGCCCTTTTGGCGTTAGTAACTCAAAAATTTTATTTTTACTTGACGTTTTGTACACGGAGAAAAACATTTTGCTATAGGAACTCTATAGTAGTTAGTTAGTTGTAAAAAGTTCCAGTAGGTTAACGTATTCTTATAGTAACAATACCGTTTGGCTCCTGCAACTCTACATCGTTGAGCTCTGCACAGTAAAAAATTTTGCGTCATTGCGTCAAAAAATTATGTGTTAAAAATTTTTGTGTTAAATATTTAACACTTTTATGTGTAAATTTAACATTAATTGTGTTAAATTAACACAGAAAAATGTTAAATTAACACAAAAAAGTGTAAAATATTTAACATAAAAATTTTTAACACAAAATTTTTTGACGCAATGACGCAAAATTTTTTACTGTGTGAGAGCTAAACGTTATTTACCTCTCACAACTCTACAGGATCGTTCTGAGACTACATCAAATTTTTGGCAGTCTGCTTAGTAACTTTTTTTACGATTTAGCATTGATAATTTAATAAATAAATGCGGCAGAACGAATTTATATTACCAACAATAATTGTATATGACAAATAAGAATAGTATTATAATAGAAATAAAATAATAATAGAACTTATATTACAAATAAAAATTATTTGTAAAATAAAAATATGGTCGTCACAAAATTATCTTATTTTTTTAATTATATCAATAAATATTGGACATAAAATCACTACCGTATATGCGCAAGAAAAGATAAATAAACGAAAACAAATTTTATATTGTGTTAAATGGGGTCTTTTTAATGTATTCCGATAACTTATTACTTATCACAATATATTCAACTAATAAATTAAATTAACAGTCACTGCAAATGAACCTTGAAAAACCATAAATACAAAACTGTTCTAACGAAATTCAATTTCACAAAAAAAAAACCTATTTCCTTAAATAAATAAACTGGAAACTTAATTGTCCTCATATATTTTTAATAATAAGGTGAAAAACCCAATACCGGAACAAGACCCAATACCGGAACGATTTGAAAATTATTATTTTATATTTTATCTCGTACTCAATCGAATTATACAAACTTTTCTTTATTAGAAACCTCAATCTTTTTTTTACATAATAAAATATGAATGAAACTTTAAATTATATTGGAAATATTGAAAAAAAATGTTAATGATGTCAATAATAGTCTTACATTTCTGACTTATCAAGGTCTCTTAATGGTTTTGCTAAGAAATCACTCGATGATCTTAAGCTCATAAAAACCTAATGGAAATACTTTTCACTAAAATTTTTTTTTTATGTATTAATACAAATACTAAGAATTCGATGCAATTAATTGATAATACAAAATAGATCCTATTGTTATTTAAAATTTACTGTTCGTCTATTGGTACACCCGAAATGAGCTAATACCCAGTATCGGAACAGTCAGCCATATTGATATTATTTAGTGACATTTACGATATACTGTGTTGATTGTTTACATCAAGCACAACAACAAAAGTTTTTGTGAAATAACATTTAATACAGAAAGTAATTTTATTATAAAAATTGTTTCAAATATTCGTAAATTTTAACTTGAAGAACAAAAGCAAATTTCTGTTTTGAAATTTTCTTTTTTACATAAGTGTCGTCAAGTATAACCTCGAATCGTTTATTTTTTTTTTTTGGATTTTTAGTAAAAATTTATTTGATTTTTTAATATTAAATAATTATTGTTAGTTTCACTATGCATACATGTCTTTTGAGTTCTGAATTAACTGCTTAATTTTTTATAGTTAGTAGTAGGATGCCGAAAGTTAAGTCGAAGATAACATTTTATAAATTTAGAAAAATTCACATAAAGTATTATGATTTGTTAATTAATCATTTAATTAATCCAGCTTACGAAAAGCGGACTCTTTAGATTAAAAAAATTAGTTTTATTTATCGTTTCGGTATTGGGTTAACCATATTCCGGTATTGGGACTAGGCATTTAAGGTGTTCCGATACTGGGTCTTTTAGACTTTTTCAAAAAACATGTTTTTTTAATATTTAATTCGACAAAATTGATAAATTTAATTATTTTCGTGTAACTACATGTTTATTTTATATAATTGGATGAATTATTATTACTAATGAACCATTTGAATATTTTCTAAGTAATAAAAACCAGTCATGTACCCTTCGTCGTTCCGGTATTGGGTCTTTTACCTTATGGATGAGTAACAAAATAATTCTGTTTGTCATTTTAGAAGGTTATGAAATATGTCAGCGCACTCCACTACTGCGCAACGTAGGGCGCTCCCAACTATACCGTTTGGCTCTGAGAACAATCTCGTAGAGCTCTGAGAGCTCAACAACATTGAGTTATCAGACCTAAATAACATAATGTTACTGTAACTCTACAACGAATAGTAAACTGCGTATAGTTATGGTAACTCTACAGTTAAGTTACCAGAACGAAATTTTTTTTTCCGTGTACGATATTTGGCAAAAAAAAAATTTTTTTCCGCCCTTTTGGCGCAAAGCTCTATCTTACTGTAGGAGCACGCACTTTTGGCATTTGTCACGCGATATATTAATAAAAAAAAAAGTAAAACTTAAAATTACTCTGTTGGTTGAAAATTTTTTCTCTGTAATTTTTTTTATCAGTAAAAAATATGTCTTATTGGGATGATTATCTGGGAGGAATTGTACAATAACCGAAATAAGAAGCATGTCAGATTACCAGCAATTCAAAGTTGAGTTGATGGTGAAACGAGAAGCGAAGGAAGGTTCAGTGGAGTTTGAGTTGGAAAGATGATCCGACGGTTTCGGCGGTCGCTCGGTGGTCTCAGTAACTAGTCAGTGGTCACAGCAACCAATTTCGCGAGTCAATTACCTTGCGAACGGCTCGGAGGTAGACGTAGACATAATTGCGTGCTTCAATCGTTAAAAAGAGGTACTGTACTGAGCCAGCCAATTCAAAGACTTTTAAATATTATATATATATATATATATATATATATATATATATATATATATATCTATATATATATATATATATATATATATATATATATATATATATATAAGATAGTTATTATGGAGATTTATGAATGCGTGTGTATTATTACTTACTACTTATTGCGCTGAAAAAATTGAAAATTGAGTGTTTTCATACGCGACGTATAATTTTAATATGAGAAATAAAATATTAAATTACTTAAATAAAATCCATGGTGTTAATTTAGTACTAGCAACCTTGCAGTCACTATGTGACTGCCGTGACTTTTGAACTATAAATAAATAAAACTTTGCTTTATTAAATAATGAATTTTGTTGAATTAAACTGTTTTTTCGTAAATATTGACGTTTTTAGAGATATAAGCTCATCTTGATGTTACACTTATCAAGAGCTTTCATTTGAGTACACACATGCATTTTTCATATATATATATATATATATATATATATATATATATATATATATATATATATATATATATATATATATATATAATATGTTTAAATATATGAAAAATTGATGTGAGTACTCAAATGAAAGATCTCGATGAGTGTAATGTCATGGTGAGCTTACACTGATAGAAGGATTTGTTTATAGTTAAAAATATTTGTTAATATTTAAAAAATCATTTATTAGAGACCACTTTTTAGTCCTTAACAAATATTTCTTAGTATTTAAAAAGATTTATTAATATTTAATAAATGAATATCTGATTTATTAAATACAAACAAATCATTTTAAATACTAAGAAATATTTGTTTGATACTAAAAAATGGTCTCTAATAAATGATTTGTTAACTATTAACAAATATTTTTTTAATACAAATAAATCCTTCTATCAGTGTATATCTTTAAAAATGTCAATAGTTTACAAGATATAAGGTTATTTCTTAATTACTGATAATTAATTTAGCATATATTTAATAATTTTGAAAAATTTGTAACAAATAAATGATGGCAAAAAAAATTTTTAAAAAAGAAAAAATACAATTTTTTAAAAACAATTTTTTTTTTTAATTTAATAAAATACTCAATTCTGATATATTTTTCATATATATATATATATATATATATATATATATATATATATATAAATATATGAAAAATTGATGTGGGTACTCAAATGAAAGGTCTCGATGAGTGTAACATCGGGATGAGCTTATATCTTTAAAAAAGTCAATAGTTCACGACATACAAGATCATTTCTTAATTATGTAACATATATAATATATATTTTAAAGATATAAGCTCATCCCGATGTTACACTTATCAAGAGCTTTCATTTGAGTACCCACTTGCATTTTTGATATAATTTTCATTCATACATCTATGTAATATATATATATATATATATATATATATATATATATATATATATATATATATATATATATATATATAAATATATAAAATATATGAAAAATTGATGTGGGTACTCAAATGAAAGGTCTTGATGAGTACAATGTCAAGGTGAGCTTATATCGTTAAAAATATCAATAGTTCACAAAATACAAGGTAATTTCTTCATAAAGCCCATTTTATTATATAAATACACTGGCCTCAAAATTTTGCTTATTATCTTAATAATATAGATAAAGACAAGAATTAAAAAAAAAAAAAAAATATAATGAGGGCGTATTATTACTCAAAGTTAATATAAGTATCACGGTTACCCGGTCAGAGCTCTGGCGCTTCACTTAATTAAGTTTACCTGAAAATTTTATTGTAATAACTAGATGATAATAATAATAGTGATCGGTAATGTTTGAGCTTCTAGAGCTTCTGGGGGTTAATTAGCTGGAGTTAATTTAAATAAAAGTTAGCTCTTAAACATACACTCCTCGGAAACTATTTTCTTAATTTTTTTTTTTTTTCTAATATTAAAGCTCGCTTCAAGATGGCGACGTGAAACTTTTTAGCAAGTCCGGCGTTAACTTATGCGAGTTTTAAAGATATATCTTCTCTGGATTTACCTGCTTTGCAAACTCACATCCCAGATTCCCATTGTTTCGATCTCAGAACCCTCCTCTCAGTTTACAAAAAATAATACCATCTATTTTGCCTCGGGGTTACTATAAATAAAAATTTACTTAAGACTTTTTTTGTAATTCCATTCTCGAAACTTTCAAATCACCATTCTGGCTAAACGGTAAGAGATACAATAACATTGATAAGCACCTTTTTTAAAGAGGATAAAATTCTCTATAAAAAAAGGTTTCTTAAAATTTTTTAATATTTCTACACAGAAAGAAAAATTTCTTGACTGGAGAACAAAATTCTTGGCTCAAGAAAATTTGTCGGGTGCCTGAAGGAAGACCGAAGTTGTGTTGGCCGAAGTTAAAATTTTTCGAAAAATTCTATTCTTGGTGGAAATCATTTTTTCTTATCATAAATACTTGATACAATAAATTTTTATATTTGATCAAGATATTTAGATACTTTAGGGAAGCAGCGCCACCTACTTCAGCTGAGTCAAAAAAATTTTCTCACCTTGAGAAAATTTTTCTCGAGAATATTTGATACCCATTTTATATTATTTTACCGTGAAATTATACATATTGAATGAAAAAAAATCATGAAATATTATTTGATCTTGCCATTTAACTTGTTAATCAATGAAAATTAACTTCTATCTTTATATTTAATTTTTTGGAGCAAGAGAGAAATTTTCTAAAGACAAGAAAATTAACTTCTATCAAGAACTAAATTTTTTGGAGCTCGAGGCTGAATTTTCTCAAAACAACAAGATTTTCTTGACTTAAATAAATTTTCTTGGATCAAGATACGTATTTCTTAAAGCAAGAGAATTAATTTTTTTGGAGGAAGTGAAATTTCTTGTCGAAAAAAAATTTTTTTACTCAAGAAAATAATTAGGAAGAAAAATATTTTCTTAGCTCAAGTGAACCTTTTTTTCTGACTAAACGTTTAGAGATACAATAAAATTGATAAGAACTTTTTTCTAAAGAAGATAAAATTCTCTATATAAAAGGTTTCTTACAATTTTTTGATATTTCTAATACTACCGTAATTTGAAATTAAATGAAAACTTTTAATTAAATAGAAATATTTTTAGACTTTATTAGGGACATTCTATAGAGACTGGTGGGACATTTGACTCTGCAATTCCATCAATTATATATAATTATGAGACTGAAACTTATACCATAGTAAAATTTATCTTATAATATAGAAGAATAACTAATTAACAGCATCTCTTTGTCAAAAACCTCCATTACTTTTTAAGTTTCTCGTAATTATCATTTGACTGAGTGTGACTTGTGGGACCAAGAAAAATCCTTCTCTCTTACCAAAGGTATACTTAAAGTCCAATTTCAGTTTGACCATTAAACTTTTAAAAAATACTTCCCTCTCAATAACAAAATTTATCCTACAAACGTTCAATATTATGAAGAATTAGACTGATTACCTACGTAGAAACAATTAAAAAAATTTGTTTTTATTGTGACTGGTGGGACAGGCATTTGTAACTGATAGGACAAGTACAAAATGTCTACATAAATTTGTTTATTAAAAAGACTTTTATATTATTTCAACCTTAGAAACATTATTGTTTATATATTTAACTATAAATTATTTAGGATAATTAGAAAAAAACTAATTAAAAAACACAAATAAAGGATTTAGCATGCTGACAACACGATCTTGATAAACGTAGGTGTTAATTAATAACGAACATGAACAAAATTTTTTCTTAAAACTATAATAATAAATATGTTAGTTAATAACAAACATAAAATGAATTTGTTCTTAAAACTATTAAAACAACATTTGACCCGGATACAAGTTAGTACGGCTGAAAAGTTACTAGGAGAAAAAAATCGATTTTCTTATTGATTAAAAAAAATTTTCTTTACAAATTAGTAAAATATAAACTTTTAATAATAAATTAGGACTAAATTAGAATGAATTGAAGAAATTTTCAAATTTTAGTCATTTTTCCATCCGTTTGTTTTTATTTTATTCTGACTAAACGATTAGAGATACAATAAAATTGATAAGGATTTTTTTTTATGGGTGATTCTGTGTAAGGATGTTTTTTGCTGTCCCAGGCATTTTTTTATTAGAAAAATTGTTATTTTGTTACTGACAAAAATTTATTATAAAAGTAAAAAAACATTTCTATTTGGAGCAATGAAAACTAAAATGAAATAAATTTTGGTTTTTTGACTATAAATTGGTAAACCACCGAAATAACAGTCCCCTGGGCTATCCCACTCCCAAAATTAAAACTTTAAGATTAAATTTTAAGTTATTCGTCCATAATATATAATTTGGTCCATAATGTTTATAAACTTAATTAGTTAACTAACAATCTTCTTCAATGAAAAGTACCGAAAATTAATTTGTTTCATTAAAATCATTAAACCAAATTTTGTCCCAGGCATTTTAAGAACAGTCCCCTGCCAGAAGTTCGAAGTCAAAAAAAAAAAATCCAGCGTGTTATTTTACCTTTTGTAAGGTTTATAAGGACCTAACTAGCCTTGAGTTAATAACCATAGGGCTGTTAGCGCTTTATCGGCATTTTATTTAGTGTCAAAGCCCCGTTTGTGCTGGAAATATGTGTCTGGGTCACTTCAAAACTCAGTCCCCTGGCAACTATTTTTATTTATAATTTATTTATAAAATTCGATCAATAAGTCTTAATATTATTCTAATTAATGTAAACATTCATTGAGAACTTGAAAAGTTGAATGCATTGAAATAGTTTGCTTGATTTTTCTCAATTTGATAAAAAAAAACAGTCCCCTGGCAAACAGTCCCCTGTTATGTTATATGGCAAAAGATACACGAATATCGAAAAAGCAAAAATAAAATCCGCTGTTTATTTATTATGATTAAGCTGATAGTTTTGTAGCCCTTGTTAATTTTTTTTCTAATAAAATCAAAAATAATTTGGTCGGACAATTTTGTACAGATTTAAGACGTCCTTACAGAGAATCACCCTTATATATACTTTGTCCGTAATTTAAAATTAAATGAAAACTTTTAATTAAATAGAAATAATTTTTGTTTTTAAGAACCACAAATGGCTTTATTAAATGAAAAAACTAATTTATCGGTTTGTTTTTATTTCAGAATTGCGGTGACAGCAGTAGCTTGGCAACCCCATGGAACGTATCTAGCATCTGTGGACCGCGCTAAGATGGCAACTGTTTGGGGCAACCATGTCTGATACGAAGCTTGTAGACAAGACAAAACTGAACAAACCGCCCTTTTATTATTGTTTTACTCTTCCATTATATACAATAGACTTATTATTATTATTATTATTATTATTATTATTATTATTATTATTATTATTATTATTATTATTATTATTATTATTATTATTATTATTATTATTATTATTATTATTATTATTATTATTATTATTATTATTATTATTATTATTATTATTATTATTATTATTATTATTATCATAACTATTATTACTCTACAATTATCTACATATATATAAATAAATATATATATATTTTTATCGTGATTAATAATGTAAAATTATAAAATATTTTTTTGGTGACTGATAATTAAAACTTAACGGACAAAATAATTTACTCAGGTTGTTATTGGGTTACTAACAATTGATGATAATAATAATAATTACTATAATTTGTATGTAATTTATTTTTTAATTACGTACAAACGCTGATAATCTCATTAATTAATGTAGTTAAACGAATTTTATAACAAGATCAAATGATTAAAACTTTTTTACAGTAAAAGGAATATCTTGTCGTTTTAAAGCATTTACTTTGTCATTATATTCCTCGGTACTATATTATTCCTCAGATAATTTTAATTTATTGCTAAGAACCTAAGGATACAGATGTTTTGTTCCAGCGTTAATTTAAACTGAAATTATATCGCGTGACAAATGCCAAAAGGACGTACTCCTACAGTAAGATAGAGCTTTGTGCCAAAAGGGCGTAAAAAAATATTTTTTTGTTGCCAAATATCGTACAAAACGTCAAGTAAAAATAAAATTTTTGAGTTACTAACGTTGAAAGGGCGCATCTCAAAGGTATACCTTTGGCTTTAGGAAAATTTTTCATAAAGCCAAAAGGGCGGATATAATTATGTTTTTTATTATAAAACATGAAAATAATGCAGCATCGATCAAGCAATATCATAATAAAGGTGAAATATGAAAAATTGAACTATGAGGGGCAATATAAGCAACGGAAAAATTTTTTTTTGAATTTTTTTAAAATTGAAAATTTTTTTTTTCAATTTTATTTTACTCTATTTGGAATTCTCGAAAATTACCCAATTTTTTTCTCTTTACTGTTTTTTAAACTATTTTGTAAGATTCAGATTAAAAAAAAATTAACTCTTTTAAAAAATTATTATGATGGTTAAATATATTTAAAACTTTTGAAATGTCGCGTTTTAGTAGCCTAACAGCCATTTAATAATCTATATTATTAAAAGGATATGAAAAATTTTGTGTCCAGGATAGTCATATGATAAAATCGGTATTTTTAGTGAAATTTAGTGTCATTGCAAAGGTCTTGATTTGAATTGGTGCCTTTTCAAGATTTCATATCATTCTCACCGTTAGTCAATTTATGATGATAAGTAATTAGGCTGCATTCAAAAATTCTCTATCTTTAGATACATAATTAAGAAATGACCTTGTATCTTGAGAACTATTGACATTTTTAAAGATATAAGCTGATCCTGATGTTACACTCATCGAGACCTTTCATTTGAGTACCCACATCAATTTTTCATATATTTATATATATTATATATATGTATGTATGTATATATGTATGTATATTATATATATATATATGTATATATGAAAAATATATCAAAAATGCAAGTGGGTACTTAAATGAAAGCTCTTGATAAGTATAACATCGGGATGAGCTTATATCTTTAAAATATATATTACATAATTAAGAAATGACCTTGTATCTTGTTAACGGTTGGCATTTTTAAAAATATAAGCTCATCTTGACATTACACTCATCAAGAGCTTTCATTTGAGTACCCATATCAAGTTTTCATATATTTTGTATATTCATGTATTTATATATATGTATATATGAAAAATATATAAAAAATGCAAGTGGGTACTCAAATTAAAGCTCTTGAAGAAATTAACATCGGGATGAGCTTATATCTTTAAAAATGTCAATAATTAAGAAATGACCTTGTATCTTGTAAACTATTGACATTTTTAAATATATGAGCTCATCTTGACATTACACTCATCAACAGCTTTCATTTGAGTACCCACATCAATTTTTCATATATTTTATATATTTATATATATTATATATATGTTTATATGAAAAATATATCAAAAATGCATGTGGGTACTCAAATGAAAGCTCTTGATGAGTGTAACATCAGGATGACCTTATATCTTTAAAAACGTCAATAATTAAGAAAGTGCAGTGCAATTTAACAAAAATCATTACTTAATAAAGCCAAATTTTATTTATTCGTTGCTAAAGATAAGTTTGCCCAACTAGAAACCACTTGATTATCAACTTGGTGCGTATAGAATGTGCACAGATGAAACTCGAGAGTGAGCATATGTAGCTGATGATTGATATAATCGGGAGTGTTTTTGCATAATGCAGTGACGAGAGTAGAATCTGCCGTATAAGTTGACAGAAATGCATCAGAGTAATGAATAACTTGAGGATGAATGTGTGAGATTTGTATAGGAACAATAAATTCACCCGACGGCATCACACACATGTACATAATATGTATAGTTGTAATAGGACAGAGAATAGCATGAAGAGAGTGATTGAAACTGGGTGTCCTGTACTAACGATGTAAAAGTTTAGTTGGCTGCTGTCGAGCGTGACGCCACGTGTTTCACTTCCGTTCGACTTGGCGTGTTCACTCCTACTCGAGTAGTCACAACTATAACGAATCGATCTTTGGCAAGTTCGCGGTGAGACTTAAATTGTCTAACTAACAACAGAGACAGACATAACTCTCTTTCTTCTTCTTCTTGTTCTTGTTCCTGTTCCTTCTTAGCCAAGGATCTTATCCTCATACTTAAGTAAGGGGTGAGAAGGAATCGGGAGTCTCAAGATAAAGAGAGAACTTTAGATTTGGATGGCACCTTTTTGGGTTTGAGTGCACCGACACCGGCAAATTGCAATCACGATCACTGCTACAGATGTTTCAATTCAATGAAACCGAGATAGATAAAGTTTTAAATTAGAGCGCGAGGGACCGAGATACTCGTTAAATCAATCCGGGACTAATTTACACCGAATGAGAGACCCGATCCTAATTATTGTCCCATTCGTTAATAGATTCGGATGTTTTACGCGCTGGTTTGTTAATCAATAATCAATAACCCATTGTCGACAACATGATCCAGTTTTATGCGCCTGGATTTCTTTAATTGCCAGTTGACAGTATTTTGTGATAAAGAGGCAATATTTAAGATACAAATAAAAGAACATGTTGATATTACAAACACTGTAAAAATAAGTTATAATTCATTTAATAATATATAGTGTTTTCGGATAGATTCCCATATGGTTTCCTATATAGCTATGAAGTAATAACTATGAAGTAATTGCTATTAATTAAGTATTAATTGAAATTAATTTTGAAAAACGGATTTTGTAATTTTATCTAATGAAAAAACTGCTCGCGTCTGATGGACTTGAACCCGGTACCTCATGGTTGACAGTCTTCTACGCTACTCACTGGCCTAAGTCACGTTCTTATAAGGTCTATGTTTATTCCACATATAAATTCACTATAGGAATCCATACTTTCGATGTGGATTTCCCATACAGGAATCCATGTATCCACAGGTTTCCATGTGGATTCCTATAGGAATCCATACTTCCTATGTGGATTCCTATGGGTTCCTATACGAATCCATACTTTCCCATGTGGATTCCCATATAAACTCATGTGGATTTTTTTGATAAAGTGCCCTATCAAAAAAATCCATATGGGAAACCAGCCTGGATTTCTTCATGGCGTTTTCGGATAGATTCCCACATGGTTTCCTGTATAGGAATCCAGGGTAGGATCCTACATAGATTCCCATATTAGGCGAAAAAAAATTTATTTAAAAAATTAAAAATAACTATGAACTAATTGCTATTAATTAAGTATTAATTGAAATTAATTCTGAAAAACGGTTTTTGTAATTTTATCTAATGAAAAACCTGCTGGCGTCTGATGGACTTGAACCCGGTACCTCATGGTTGACAGTCTTCTACGCTACTCACTGGCCTAAGTCACGTTCTTACAAGGTCTATGTTTATTCCACATATAAATTCACTATGGGAATCCATACTTTCGATGTGGATTTCCCATACAGGAATCCATGAACCCCCAGATTCCTATGTGGATTCCTATAAAAATTCATATTTCCTACACAGTAAAAAATTTTTCGTCAAATTTACACAAAAAATTATGTTGATGACTTTTTTTACACAATTTGTGTTGAATCAACATACTATAATGTTAAATTCTACACACTAAAATGTTAAATTCTACACAAACATTTTTACACTTTACACAATGACGAAAAATTTTTTACTGTGTATGTGGATTTCCCATATAGAAATCCATGTATCCACAAGTTTCCATGTGGATTCCCATATAAATTCATGTGGATTTTTTGATAGGTAGGTAACTTCTAACTTTTCTAATATTTCTAAGTTTGGTACCATTAATAAGAACTAAATAACACTTATAAACGAAGTATAATTAAACATTTTGCTATAATTAATATCTCGAAGTTAATAATTAATATTCAATAAAATTAGCTAAAGTTGCAGATCTATAACAAGATTTTACTAATTAGATTTTAGATGTTTCCGATAAGTTCTGATATGCTTACATCCATTTAATTAATAATTCATCTAGATTTCTCTTAATTGCCAGTTGACAGTATTTAACGATAAATAGATAATAAATAGCAGAAACGTCTGAAATTAATCAACATCTGGAGATAAATGATCCGATTTGATACTCGAGGCCCCGGAGCTTCAAGCAAATCCTGTAAGGGATATCCCGCTGGACGTAGGGTCACCTCACTAACCGCATGCTCCCCGTAGGGAAATACCTCACACTATTCCTCTCTTACTCTAGTTTGCCTCTTTTGGCTATTATCCTCTTAGAAATAGATAATATAGATAGATGCATAGATATAGAAGTTGATTTTTTGGCTCTCTGATGAAAACTCAGCCTGGCGAACTAGAACGCGAATGGAAATGGAAATGAAAATCGGATACGTGAGATATCGATAGGTTAAAAAATATTCAATCAGTTGAAAAGTTGCTCTGGCAATCAATCACCGGACGATGGATCTCTAGTCTAAGCTTCTTTTCACCCCGTATCCCATACACTGAACAAAATATACATGTTGATAGTGTTCACCCCTTCTTACCACCTTGAGCCTTTCCACCTTTCACCCTTGGAACCCCAAACTTCCCTATAAAATGCATCCCCCTTCTTCCAACACATCTTGTCCCCAAACAGCCCCAATCTGAGTCGACGCAGTTAGAGCTTTTGCCCGCTTGCGAAAGAGCTTTCAGTGTTGCTCGGTGCGTCATATGTATTACATCTTCATGCTCTTCTCTTTGTAATTTTTTACCGATTTATCGGTAAAGTTTAAAAGTTAAAATAATAAAAATTACAATAATTTGTGGTTAAAAAAGTGAATTTGTGGTAAAGTTATGTTTGATATTTATTTTTGTTTTAATTATATTATTATTGTTATTATGTGATCGGTGAATTGGTTTACAAGTTACCAAAATGAAGAATAGATACTGGAACTTACTAAGAGATTTTTTCGTTCTTGCTGTTATTAATGGTAAGATTCTACGAGGATTGACTCTAAAAGTGTAAATTGTTTAGATCTTTTTTTTTTTTTTCATGAGTCAGGGGTGTTGTTACTAATGGAGGGTGGAGGGTTGAATGAAAAAGTAAATAAAAGAATAATAATACCGAAAAAAAAAAAAAAAAAAAAAAAAGTCGTGAAACCGAATGGATAAAGTTTGACTTTATCCGTGTAAGAATGGCATCGCCACACTGACACCCAAGTGGAAAAGGGAAGTTTGAAACCTTTTGAGAATTGAGAAAAGTTGGGCACACAGATGGGAGCAGAAAGCTATAGAGAAACATTCGCCAAATAGTATTTCCCGATGAAATTTTCCGAGCTGAGGCTTCTACTGCAAGGACTAGAAGACTAGAATAAAAGGAAACGGGTTTTCGAGTTATTTTTATTGGGTGGATATTTTAAGGAACTCGGAGAATTTCTAATTTCGTTTAATGATAATTAAGTTTAGATTATTTTTTGGAAATTTTTCTGAGAGAATAAGATGTTTACAAAATAGAGCTTGTTGTTTATGAGAAGGAATTTATAGTGTGGTTTTAATGGAAGCTTGGATTTAACGCTTTGAATTTTCGAGGAATTCCGGGGTGAGCGTTTGAATTTTGCTGATAAATTAAAGTGGGAAATTTTTGAAGGTCTATTTTTTTGGGTTGGAAATAAAATAATGGAGAGAGTGTAGAAGTGTATGTCAAGTCAATTATAAAATAATGTATCTGAAATCGGTACCGCGTAACTCAACACCGCAATTGAGTTTATCCGTCAAACGAATTTCCTCCTGTGCTCGGAAATAGAATTCGTTGTATATACTTTTTTTTTGGTAGATTTTACAGAAATCTATTGCATTGGTCCTCATGATGGGACTTTTGAAAAATTTTGCTATATTTAGACTCGGCTTGTTAAGCGGATTCAGAAAATGCATATGGTTCAAAAGTTTATTTATCTATGTATATATGTATGATATAATCGGCATGGTCTCTTCTCTAACTCCCGCGGATACGGATCTCAATAAAACGTAACATACTCATTCTTATGACGATTTTTGAGGTTGAGTTCAAAGATCAGCTAAATCGGTCGAGTAGTTTAGAAATGAGAGCAAAAATTTTCAAAAATCGTTAAAATTTTTACTTTTACCGTATTTCCGTGCAATAATAATTAAACGCGATATCATATTTAATTTTTGTAAATTCCATCTAAAAGCTTATAAAGTAAGCTTTCATTTGCATACTTATCTATTTTTCTAAATTAAATAGTTTAGGAATGACAGAAATTCAAAAATTTTTGAAAATCACAAAAATTTTCACTTTTACCGTATTTCAGTGCAATAAAAATTGAACGCGATATCCTATCAAATTTCTGTAAATTCCATCTAAAAGCTTATAAAGTAAGCTTTAATTTGAATACTTTTATATTTTTCTAAATTAAATAGTCGGCTGCCCAATTTCAAAACACAGTAACTAACATTTAAAAATTTTTTTCAATTTTTCTTATTAAAAAAAAATTTGCCCGCCAAATTGATAAAAAATTTGATTTGTGAATAGAAAATACTTGAATATAAAAATTTTTAAGAAAAAATACTTGATATTAAGGTCTAAAAGTTATAAAAAATGCAGCAATACTAGAAAAAATCAGGTATAAAAATTTTGCAGTTACTGTGTTTTAAAATTGGGCAGCCGTAGTTTAGGAATGACAGACATTTAAATTCTTAAAAATCCTCAAAATTTAGAACTTTGACTGTTTCTTTGCAAAATAACTATTGGATGCGATAACTTGTAAAATTTTTGTAAATTTCATCTGAAAGCTTATTCAATAAGCTTTAATTTGCACACTTATCTATATTTCTAAATTAAATAGTTTAAAAATGACAGCAATTCAAAAATTTTCAAAAATCGTTAAAATTTTCACTTTTGCCGTATTTCCGTGCAATAACAAATAACCACGATATCATATTTAATTTCTGTAAATTGCATCTGAAAGCTTATTTAAAAAGCTTTAATTTGTATACTTATCTATTTTCCTAAATTAAATAGTTTAGAAATGACAGAAATTCAAAAATTTTCAATAATCACAAAAATTTTCACTTTTACCGTATTTCAGTGCAATAGCAATTGAACGCGATATCCTATTAAATTTCTGTGAATTGCATCTGAAAGCTTATTAAGTAAGCTTTAATTTGCATACACATATTTTTCTTAATTAAATAGTTTAGGAATGACAGAAATTTAAATTCTTCAAAATCCTCAAAATTTGGAACTTTGTTTCTTTGCAAAATAACTAGTGAATGCGATAACTTGTAAAATTGTTGTAAATTCCATCTGCTTATTAAATAAACTTTAATTTGCATAACTCACCAGTCAAGATAAAAAATTACTCTCTCAGACCGATCTAATTTTATTTTTGATGTCTTTATTTTATTGTAACAGAAGTTACATATTATTAATAATATCATTTTATAAAAAAACGCTTTTTTTTATTTGTGAAATCTACTTCTATTGGTCTTTTTTTTATTTAATTAACTAAAATTGCCTCCTTCATCTCGAATTTTAATTTAACTTTGAGCGGTGTTCTACAGAGTGCGTTAATAATTAAATATCCGAGATTAGTGTGTGTAAGTAAATATAAATGTCAAGTGTAAATAGCATGTATGTCGGAAAAATAAAAAAAGGACACAAACTATTAACATCGAGTAGAGATCTCGGGTAATCTCCGCGTAAAAAATATTTACAAGTGCGCACTAAAGGAGCCAAGGGCCGTAAATCGGGAGGATTTTGGCCCGCATTTTCCAGTCTCTCATACACACATTTATATTAAATATATATAAAATAAAATAAAATAAATGTGTGTGTGTACAAAGCCGAGTGTCGAGATACAGAAATAGAGAAATTCCAAGGTACTATGCTATGAGGTACTGAGTACCGACTACCAGGGTATTTTCTTTGGTTACGGAAGTCAAGAGACCGGTATACTTATACTCCAAGAGAGACTAGTATTCTTATTCTTTTTAAAAGTTTTAAGCGGACTCATAACTTTATTCGTTACTATACTATGCTCGACTGTACCCTCTTTTCTTTCTGCCGCCGAGTACAAGTACTGACGACCGAGACCGAGACGTCAACATTATTCTCCGCGGTGTATTATAAGGAATGAAGAATAACTTTGCGTCCACTATACACTATCTTCTGGATAAAACTCCAGAATAACACTAGATCAACCTTTTTCCCTTATTTTATTTTATTTTATTTTTTCTAACGCTATTTCGAGAGAATTTTAAATCAAATTTTTTTCAAAAAAAAAATTTATAACCCAGTCAATCATTTAAAGTATTGAAAGCCTTTTTTTTTGGATAATTTAATAATCTAGTATTAATTATCCAGCATCTCTAATCCTGAAGCAAAAAAATGGGCTTGAAAATAAAAAATCTAGACAGAAAAAAAAATTAATTGAATCAAGTAAATAATTTTGAATTTTTCATCTTGATTCAATTTTTTTCAATGCACTAATAGAAGGATTTAATACATCAATATTATTTGTTACAGTTTAATAAATTATTTCTTTATTTTAAATAAATTATATTAATATAAATAAAGCCTTATTATATCACAATAAATATTTGTAACATCATTAAGAAAAGACCTTATATCTTGTTACCTAATGACATTTTTAATTATATAAGCTCATATCGATATAATACTCTTCGAGACCTTTCATTTAAGTACCCACATCAATTTTTCATATATTTTATATATTTATAAATATTATATATATATATATATATATATATATATATATATATATATATATATATATATATATATATGTATGAAAAATATATAAAAAATGCAACTGGGTACTCAAATGAAAGCTCTTGATAAGTGTAACATTAGAATGAGCTTATATCTTTAAAATCGTCAGTAATGAAGAAATTACCTTGTATCTTGTGAGTTATTGACATTTCTAAAGATACAAGCTCATCCTGACGTTACACTCATCAAGACCTTTCATTTGAGTACCCACATCAATTTTTCATATATATTATATATTTATATATATGTATATATGAAAAATATATCAAAAATGCATGTGGGTACTCAAACGAAAGCTCTTGATAAGTGTACCATCAAAATGAGCTTATATCTTAAAAAATTTGATTAATTGAGAACTGACATTGCTATCTTGTCAACTAATGACATTTTTAAAGATATAAGCTCACGCCGACATTACTCACATCGAGACCTTTCATTTAAGCACCCACATCAATTTTTCATATATTTTATATATCTATGTATATTATATATATATGTGTATATGAAAAATATATTAAAAATGTATGTGGGTACTCAAATGAAAGCTCTTGATGAGCGTAACATCAGGATGAGCTTATATCTTAAAAAACTTCAATATTTAAGAAAGTACAGTGCATTTTTTAATTTCATTTCCGTAGCAATAAATCTTTTGTTAACTACTACTAAATATTTATTTGGCGGAAATTAAATGAAATCTAATAAAAATTTTTCAAAAAGATTAGATAGCGGTCTAAGAATTTTCTCTGGTCCGTTGAATTAGCTCGCAAAGCAGGAAATAGTTACTGACTACCTTGAATGAGAACGGCAACAAGAACGGGAACACGACATGGAGCTGAGTCACTTGAGATTCTGGGGAGTGAGCATGATTCCGTCGGTACGGAAGTCCTCGAACGCGGAACAAAGGTCCCGTCCCGGTAGACGGACGGTACACGAGTATGAATCTGGGGTCTGGGCCGGGTCTGGGTCTCTTGAACCCAGAGATGAACTGTGAATGCTGATATTCCGTTGTTGTCTCTCTTCTCCTTTATTATACTTATTTATACATCATATATTTATACTTAAAATTTTCGTAGTGAAATTTAGCCAATGTAGAGTCACCAGACCAACACAAACATTGAGTTTGTTTGTTTGTGCTCGGTAATTTACATATAAATTTAAATTTATCTCGGTCATTTATCAGCGTTCTAATAAAAAATTCATGCATGACGTTTTATTTATTCCCCGTGCGGGCGAAACGGGAACGGGAACGAGAACGGGATCGGGATAAAAAGCTACAAAAAGGTGAATTAAATAAATGAGTAACACCACAATGAAATGGTTTGTTTAATTAGTTAATTTCTCACGAGCCAGTTTGTAAAATGCCAGCCAGTCATCCACTCGACCAGGGGAGGAAAATAGTTCCAAGTTTAACAAAGAACCCGCTGGCTATTGGTTGTTTTTTTTTTTAACTCTATTGCCCTTTTTTTTTTTTGGAAAAGTTGCCTCCGCGGCATCACTACACTGACACTTTAATTATAGTCAAATATAAATCTACCGAGAAAGGAGATAGGAAAAATAAAGAGGAAAAAATTTCTAGTCCCGCTGATTAATATCGGAGCGGGTGGATAAAAAAATATTTAACGCTGACGGTACCAAAATTCTAATGAATTCCGGCAAGAATAGAGGATTATATTTTTAATCGATGAGGTTTATTATTCGAGTGCGAATAAGGATTCCGGGGTGTTTATTTGTTTAGGATCGCTTTTTTATTCGCGAGGGTGCTTTTTCATTTTAGTTTACTAGTTATCTTGCAGTCACTAGGTGACTTCCGTGACTTTTGAACTATTAATAAATGGAATTTGGCTTTATTAAATAATGAATTTTGGTAAATTGAACTGTACTTTCTTAAATATTGACGTTTTTTAAGGTATAAGCTCATTTTGATGTTATACTCATCAAGAGCTTTCATTTGAGTACCCACATGCATTTTTGATATATTATTCATATATACATATATATAATATATATAAATATATAAAATATATGAAAAAATTGATGTGGGTACTCAAATAAAAGGTCTCGATGAGTGTAATGTCAGGGTGAGCTTATATCTTTAAAAATGTCATTAGTGGACGAGATAGCAATGTCAGTACTTAATTATTGACATTTTTAAAGATATAAGCTTATCCCGATGTTACATTTATCAAGATCTTTCATTTAAGTACCCACATCAATTTTTCATATATTTTATATATTTATATATATGAATATATGAAAATATATAAAAAATGCACGTGGGTATTTAAATAAAAGGTCTCGATGAATGTAATGTCAGAGTGAGCTTATATCTTAAAAAATATCATTAGTTGACAAGATATTAATGTCAGTTCTTAAATATTGATATTTTATAAGATATAAGCTTATCCCGATGTTATACTCATCAAGATCTTTCATTTAAGTACCCACATCAATTTTTCATTTATTTTATATATTTATATATATATATATATATATATATATATAAATATATGAAATATATGAAAAAATTGATGTGGTTACTCAAATGAAAGGTCTCGATGAGCGTAATGTCAGGGTGAGCTTATATCTTTAAAAATGTCATTAGTGGACAAGATAGCAATGTCAGTACTTAATTATTGACATTTTTAAAGATATAAGCTCATCCCGATGTTATATTTATCAAGATCTTTCATTTAAGTACCCACATCAATTTTTCATATATTTTATATATTTATATAAATATATGAAATATATGAAAAAATTGATGTGGGTACTCAAAGGAAAGGTATCGATGAGTGTAACATCGGGATGAGCTTATATTTTCAAAAATGTCAGTATTTCACAAGATACAAGGTAATTTCTTAATAATGTATCTAGAGATAATTTTCAAATGCAGTCTAAATACTTATAATAATAAAGACACAAAATTTTTCTTATTCTCTTAATAATATAGAGAAAGAAATTTGATCTTTTGGCTTTAACTAAAATTTTTTTATTTATAATCGTCTTAAATAAGCTTTAAAGAAAAAAGTTGTTGATTATTATTAAATTACAAACTTTAATACTCTTACAAAGTCTTAAAAATTAACATCAACTTAAAGCAGTAAAATTGTTTCTAAAGACCAGCAAATAAGAGTAAAATATTTAACAAAATATCCATCTTAGTCCCGTGATCTATTTTCTGTAAAATACTCCCCAATTGTAAGCTTAAACAAAATAAACGAGCGGTAAAAAAAAAAAGGTTGTGGTACTTAACAAATGTTAAATGTTTCTATATTTAAACCGCAGCCCTGAAAGTTATAGCACGCATTTTGGAGTAAAATTGCCAAGGATTAGCATTACTTCCGCTTGAAATGATTTCTCTTACTCTTACATTTTGCCAATACACCCTTACTCATACTTAACTCTCTCTCTCTCTTTCTTACTCTTCGTCTTTCCTGGTTCGGGTTCGCCTCTAATCTCTTACTTTTAGCTGCTTCACGATCCACGGCTCGGAGAAATGAGCTAGAGTAAGATTCAACGAGCATATATCTGTAATCCACTTCAATTTACCATAAACCATTATCCGGTAGGCAGAGAGGCAAAGTAAAAAAGTAAAAAATATAAAATATAAAATAAAAAACTATATATTTATCGATCCCGCGAGAGTCGCACGGGCGGGCCATTAAATAAACGCAACGAGTTTTCATATACATATCTGTATATTCTATCTGTGTACGCTGGATATAGGACGAGGAAGAGCATCCGAAGGGGTAAGAGGGGGAGGAAGAGGAGAGAAACTAACATACCCGTTTTATTTCGTTTGCCGATTTCATCTAGACGAGTTTCATTAATTATTTTATCAAATCCCGAGTGTTTGGTGATACAATCGTTTTTGTTGACGTTTCGTTATTTATCATCGCTTTTTCCACTGACGAACGAGTGAATAATAAAAAAATTTTTTTTTTTTTTTTCTTATTTTCTGACAAATAAAAACTAAAATAAATCAATTAATAGTTTATCGGTGTGAAAGAGCAATGATTGTCGAGTACTGGCCAAATGTTTACAATCTCTATTTATTTTTATTATTTATTTTTTAATTACTTTTGGTAAAAAAGTGAACATTTTTAAGAAAATTAAGATAACTTATTTTTTTATCGAAAAAAAAAATAAATTTATAAAAATAAATTAAGGATACTAATAGAAGAATTTAGTTTTATTTGGGAAGTTATTATTAAGAGAATCAGAAAAATTTGTATCCACGATAGTCGGTTTTTTTAGTAAAATTTAGTGTCTTGATTTGAATTTGTGCCTTTTAAAGATTTTATTTTTGCCGATATTTAATTTATGATGATAAGTATATTTAGGCGGTATTTGAAAATGCGTTTTCTAGATACGTTATTGAGAAATGACCTTGTATTTTGTGAACTATTGACATTTTTCAAGATATAAGCTCATTCTTACATTACACTTATAGCGAGCTTTCATTTGAGTACCCACATCAATTTTTCATATATTTATATATTTATATATATGTATATATGAAAAATATATCAAAAATGCAAGTGGGTACTCAAATGAAAGCTCTTGATGAGTGTAATATCGGGATGAGCTTATATCTTTAAAATATATATTATATACATTACATAATTCAAAAATGACCTTATATCTTGTGAACTATTGATATTATTAAAAATGTAAGCTCATTCTTACATTACACTTATTGAAAGCTTCCATTTGAGTACCCACATCAATTTTTCATATATTTTACATATTTATATATATATGTATATATGAAAAATATATCAAAAATGCATGTGGGTAATTAAATGAAAGCTCTTGATGAGTGTAAGATCGGGATGAGCTTATACCTTCAGAAATGTCAATATTTAAGATACTACGGTGCAATTGAACAAAAATCATTATTTAACAAACCTAAATTTTATCTATTTATACTTCAAAAGTCACGGAAGTCACATAGTTACTGCAAGGTTGCTAATAGTTACTAAATGATTTAGTAACTAACTTATCATTACCAAGTATTTAGTAATAGTTACTAAATTATTTATTAAAGCCCACTTATTTCCACCAAATAAATCTTAAATAGTATTTAACAAATTATTTATTGCTACTCAGTAAATCTTTTATTGGTAATAAACAAATTTCTTTTTTAACAAATTTTACCGTATAGCCTAAGTTTTTAACTCAAAATAAATAAAAATAACTAAAATAAATGATTTTAAGTAAAAATATAAGGTATTATAAAGAAAATAATC
This sequence comes from Cotesia glomerata, assembly GCF_020080835.1. Taxonomy (NCBI): domain Eukaryota; kingdom Metazoa; phylum Arthropoda; class Insecta; order Hymenoptera; family Braconidae; genus Cotesia; species Cotesia glomerata. The sequence goes on along the minus strand of NC_058161.1, from coordinate 20,482,711 downwards.
TCATTAAATTATAATTTTTTAGAGACATTTATAAAATTAAAAATTAAACAAGTTTTTAACATAATAATAGACAAATTGAAAAATTTAAACTAAACTCCACTGAAAAATGACATATAAGCCATTTGGGAGTATGTGTGTTTTCAAAGGGAAGATAAATCTCTCAAAATCGAGCTGAATAAAATAATCTTAGTCAGTTAATAGGTTATGTATCACATTGGAATTAAAGCATAGCCATCTACCGACAATACTTACCAAATAAATATTTAGTAACTACTAGCTGACCCGGCAAACGTTGTTTTGCCATGTGAATAATTTCTAGAGAATTTCTAGTGTCGAAAAAAAATTACTAACTTATTGGAAGTGTATAAGGATGTGGAATATGAGTGAAAAAGGCCTGGAGCGCTGTGAACGATGAGGGAATGTTGTTTAAAAATAACAAAACAACAAACATTAATTGTTTTAATTTATTAAAAGTAATAATTATTTATATAATTAATTAATTACATAATATTAATCTCTTAATGCTGCAGCGTGAACAATATTTTTTGTTAGCCCGTCTTTAGCTAATACACACAAACTTGATGGTGTGATTGTCGTTGTTCTAATCTCATGACTTCATTGCGTTCAGCTCGTGTATCGTCTGATTATTCTTGACGCAATTGCGCCATTCTCACACGCGCTCCAGTATTTTCTTCCTGAACTTGTTCTTCGGTTCTTTGGGCTCTTATATTTCGAATGCTTCTAGATTTATTTGTATCAAGGCTCAAATTGGCCCCTTTGCGTTTCGTTGGTATTGTTCACTGTACAATACAAAACACACATGAATAGAACTGATTGAATTATTTAATTATTATATTAATCATTTATTTTATCTTTGATTACATTAAATATACATGTAAAAATTAGGAAGTTTCACGAAAGCGAAAAATTTTATGTTTCTTAATTATATCGAAAATACATATTGTTAGAAATAGTGAAAAAAAAAATTCTGTCGAAGTTAGAGCTCTTATAAGTAAACACAAAAAAAAAATTTCCCAATTGTAATAAAAATCTAACTTTCACCGAATTCGTTTTTCACCATTCCCAACAATATTTTCGTTATAAATAAGAAAGAATAATTTTTGATTTTATAATAAATTTATAGTAAAAAATAATTTATACTTACAACTCAATAGCAGTTGTTTGCGGGAACTCGTGACACGTGTTGAGTATTTTAGAGGTTATGTAAGTCACTTAATTAACTGATCGTGCGATTTACACTCAAAATTAATAATTTTATTAGTTATTAATAATCTATAGATACAATAGATACTAATTATCTTATTTTCTTGAAAATATTGTGATTACTGATTATAAAAATAGTTTAATTGATAGTAAATATTATTTTAAATACTTAAATAAATGATTGGATTTCACTCGAGTTAAATCGAGTAATATTTTTTCCGAGTTGGCACATCACTATCACAGATTACCACAGATTTTTTTTATAAAGCCAATGTACTACCACAGATTACTAAATAGGTTATGCGAAGTTTGTATAATGCGTTATGAAATCAAACTCATATACTCATACCACACTTAGGTGCGCCTATCTATATTGCATGCCTTAAGCGCCTTTTAAATTGTTTATACGTAAAGAAATGATATAAAACACGCTTTGTTGCTAAGAAAAATGATTACTGAACAGTTTAAATAAGTTTTTATAATTATTTATAGCCATTAAATAACAATAATATAAAAAAACCTGATTTTTCATGGTATATGGGTGTCATTGTTTTAAGTTCGCATGGAGGGGTAAACCTTATAACTTTTGAGAAATTTCATTTTTTCACTCAATTTTTTTTTTAAACTGTTCATCAGACTTTTCCGGATAGCTAAGGATAAAAATCGAAGCGCAAAATTTTTTTACTTAATTAAAATTAATTTATTTCGGCTGGCAGTTTGATCCACTTTTTATGTTTTGGTCAGCCATATTAACTTTTTTTCTGAAATATAGGCTGAGTATGTAACTGTACTATAGCCGAAACTATATTCTGACTTGCTTCTTCTATCGGAGCGTGCTAGATGGCGTTAGCAAAGATTTCTTTCAATATAGTCTATGGCTGTGAATGACATTGACATTCGTTACGCGCGTTCTTTTAAATATGCAAAATTAAATGTATATTTTTCAATATTTCTGAGAGATTTTCTTAATATTTTTTTCCGTAAGAACCTTCTCCTAATAATAACAAATACAACAAAAAAAGAATTAGTGAAATCGGTCCAGCCATTCACGCGTGATGCCGTGACCAAGGAAAACGGGTTTCATTTTTATATATAAAGATTACTAAATATTATTTGGTGGGAACAAATATTTATTTTGATATAATAAGGCTTTGTTTATATCAATATAATTTATTTAGAATAAAAAAATAATTTATTAATTAACAAATAATATTGATGGGTAATATTTCTTGCTCCTAAATAAATCACTCAATCCTTTTATCAGTTAAAAAAAATTAAATTTTTCTAATAAGTAAAATAAAAATAAATAAAATCTCGCGATAAAATATGTTAACATTAGGTTGACGTTAAAAAAGTAGGGTATATAGAAGGGTATAGGTGAGGGGAATTACGATCGTTGGCGTTTTCTCAGCGAGTCGCTGGTATGGAGAATGGGGATCTTCATTATCCCTCACCGGGTTTTTGCTCACCCCAGCCTATACTACTTTAGCTGGTCGTTATCATCTTTCTTTATTCGAGAGTTGGCGATCGGTTGATCGAACTTCACCGGGAGCAAGCTCGATAATGGGAAAAAAAGTATGAGCTGTAGCAGCTAGGAGCTAGCAGCCTGGCGCCGGCATGGACGCGTTCGCATACACCCGGTTGAGTCTCGTGAATTTTCTTATTCCCCCGGGCGACGACGACAAGAGAAGAAAACCAGAGCACAAGAGAAGAAGAATAATAATAATAATAATAAGAACAAGAAAAAGTAAAAGAAGAAGAAGAAGAAGAAGAAGAAGAAGAAGAAGCTTTACTCTTTCATATTCTACGGCCCTCATCCTCTCTCTGCTTTTATTTCTTCCCTTAACTTAAGCTCAGTCGCCTCATGATAAAATTCATAATCTCAATTCGCATCCGCTGCTCGGATAAATTCGACGTCAATAAAAGTACAACGCGTTTATCGTTAACTCTACCTTCGATTTAGCTTTAGCTTTACTGCCTTTAGCTTTAGCGTTAGTTTTCCTCTCTCTAGTTTTAGTTTTAGCTTTAGTTTAGCACCAGTTTGCTCTCGCCATACAAATCAATAGGATGCCCATCTGCCGCAGTTATCAATTTGCCAAATTGCAAATCAATACTAGTGTCCCTAGTGCCCGCTCGAGGAAACTAATAAAATTTATACAACAAATATAAAAGAAGAGCTTTTTTTACGCTGATTATTCAACAACAGTTCGATACTTTTCTGGACACTGGCTAATAAAATCACTGAAGATTTACGAGTTCATTTTTACACGTCATTCTTTTCAAACTCCGAAATTTGAGATAAATTTTTTACTGATTGTTCAACAGTTTAAATTGATTTTTGAATTATCTTTATTCTAAAGAGAATAAGATAAATTTTGTGGCCAAGATAGTCACAATAAAATCGGTTTTTTTAGTGAAATTTAGAGTCTTGATTTTAATTTGTGCCTTAAGATTTCATTCGAGCCGATTGTAAATTTATAATGATATTTAGGCTACATTTGAAAAAATCTCTAGATACAAAATTAAGAAATGACCGTTCTTGTGAACTATTGACATTTTTAAAGATATAAGCTCATCACGATGTTATGCTTATCGAGACCTTTCATTTGAGTACCCACATCAATTTTTCAGATATTTTATATATTTATATATATTATAGATATGTATTTATGAAAAATATATCAAAAATGCAAGTGGGTACTTGAATGAAAGCTCTTGATGAGTGTACCATCAGGATGAGCTTATATTTTTAAAAATGTCAATAATTAAGCACTGAAATTGCTATTTTGTCAACTATTGACATTTTTAAAGATATAAGCTCATCCTTACATTACACTTGTTGAGACCTTTTATTTAGGTACCCACATCAATTTTTCATATATTTCATATATTTATATATATTATATATATGAATATATGAAAAATATATCAAAAATGCAAATGGGTACTCAAATAAAAGCTCTTGATAAGTGTAACATCGGAATGAGCTTATATATTTAAAATATATATTACATATTTAAGAAATGACCTTGTATCTTGTGAACTATTGACATTTTTTAAGATATAAGCTCATTCTGATGTTATACTCATTGAGACCTTTCATTCGAGTACCCACCAATTTTTCATATATTTCATATATATATATATATATATCAAAAATATATCAAAAATGCAAGTGGGTACTCAAATGAAAGCTCTTGATAAGTGTAACATCGGGATGAGCTTATATCTTCAAAAGATATATTACATAATTAAGAAGTGACCTTGTATTTGGTGAACTATTGACATTATTAAAGATGTAAGCTCATTCCGATGTTACACTCATTGAGACCTTTCATTTGAGTACCCACATCAGTTTTTATATATTTTTCATATATTCATATATATAAAAATTTATAAATATATAAGTTTTATGAAAAATTGATGTGGGTGCTTAAATGAAAGGTCTTAATGAGTGTAACAACAGGACGATCTTATATCTTTAAAAATGTCAATAATTAAGAAATGACATTGCTATTTTGTTAACTAATGATATTTTCAAAGATATAAGCTCACTTCATTATTACATTCATCAAGACCTTTCATTTGAGTACTCACATCAATTTTTCATAAATTTCATATATTTATATATATTACATATATGTGTATATGAAAAATATATCAAAAATGCATGTGGCTACTAAAATGAAAGCTCTCAATGAACATAACATCAGGACGAGTTTATATCTTTGAAAACATTAATAGTTAAGAAATTACAGTGTAATTTAACAAAGCAAAATTTTATTTATTTATATTTCACAACTCACGGCAGTCACACAGTGTCACAGCAAGGTTTCTAGTTATTAAATAATAAATGTAATTTGAAACATCAGTGACATAATTATTACATCAAAGAGCATGCAGAATAAAATTACAAAACATACGAGCATGATCAAATCCAACCATAAACATTATATCAAAAATTTACCGCCGCTTTGGTACATTATCATCAACTGTATTAATAAACAATTATTACGGCCTGATTATTTATCATTAAACTTTACTGAGTAATAATAATAATTTTATTTATCGATTAACCTAAAAAAAAAGATAAATTTTTTTTCCGCTAATTGGTGAATTACGAGGTGAAAAAAAGCTTAACAAGCTGTTGCTTTGGAAACTCGATAACTTTGTTGAGGATAAAATGTGAACTAAAAAATGTAAACAGCGATGGGGGAAACCACGTCGCCTCTTTTACCAAATACAAAGGCGTATCGCGGTTCCTGATCGTCACTCATCTTTTTTTAAATTTCGGGGAGAAAATAAGGTCGAGGTTACGGTCAGTTTGATCCCGGTGGTAATTGAGTCGCCTCGATATTTTACGCGGCACTAGTTGAGTTACTCGCGGGGTAAAAAGAGGGGTGATTTTTTGCGACACGCCCCGTACCGAACGGACGTCCGGGTTGAGACTTTACTCGGTAAGGGAATTTTTACTGTTTAACTTTCCCAATGGATAATATATATCTATAACTATATTCCTGAGATTGTAGAAATAGAAGAAGGAGCTAGAGAATGAGTGGAGGAGAACAGCCAGTGCACTGATCACAATTACATGGCCCATGGACTCTGACAATATGACCGAATTCTTGTGAGCTTTTTTATTTCCTTTACTTGTGGAGTTTAAATCGGTAAAAAGTAACCTGTGTTTGCTGCTCACTGGATCAGCCGGAATTTGAGGATTTTTCTGTCTTCAGCAAACTTGTTTATTCTTTTTTTTATTGGAAAAATTATCGAGTGAAAAATGCAAAAAGGGCGTACTCCTACATTAAGATAGGGCTTTGTGCCACAAGGGCGAAAAAAATTTTTTTTCTGCCAAATATCGTACAAAACGTCAAGTAAAAATAAAATTTTTGAGTTACTAACGCCAAAAGGGTGCATCTCAAAGGTATACCTTTGGCTCTAGGAAAATTTTTCTTGAAGCCAAAAGAGCGGATACTTGCTGTTCCAGGCATTTTTTTATTAGAAAAATTGTTATTTTGTTACTAAAAAAATTTATTACGAAAGTAAAAAAACATTTCTATTTGGAGCATTGAAAACTAAAATGAAATAAATTTTGGATTTTTGACTATAAATTGGTAAACCACCGAAATAACAGTCCCCTGGGCTGTCCCATTCCCAAAATTAAAACTTTAAGATTAAATTTTAAGTTATTCGTCCATAATATATAATTTGGTCCATAATGTTTATAAACTTAATTAGTTAACTAACAATCTTCTTCAATGAAAAGTATCGAAAATTTATTTGTTTCATTAAATTCATTACACCAAAGTGTGTCCCAGGCATTTTAAGAACAGTCCCCTGCTAGAAGTTCAAAGCCAAAAAAAAATCCAGCGTGTTATTTTACCTTTTGTAAGGTTTATAAGGACCTAACTAGCCTTGAGTTAATAACCATAGGGCTGTTAGCGCTTTATCGGCATTTTATTTAGTGTCAAAGCCCCGTTTGTGCTGGAAATATGTGTCTGGGCCACTTCAAAACTCAGTCCCCTGGCAACTATTTTTATTTATAATTTATTTATAAAATTCGATCCATAAGTCTTAATATTATTCTAATTGATGTAAACATTCATTGAGAACTTGAAAAGTTGAATGCATTGAAATAGTTTGCTTGATTTTTCTCAATTTGATAAAAAAAAAACAGTCCCCTGGCAAACAGTCCCATTTGATGTTATATGGAAAAAGATACACGAATATCGAAAAAGCAAAAATAAAATCCGCTGTTTATTTATTATGATTAAGCTGATAGTTTTGTAGCCCTTGTTAATTTTTTTTCTAAAATCAAAAATAATTTGGTCGGACAATTTTGTACAGATTTAAGACGTCCTTACAGAGAATCACCCATAAAACATGAAAATAATGCAGCATCGATCAAGCAATATCATAATAAAGATGTAATATTAAAAATTCAACTATAAGGGGGGCAAAATGAGCAACGAAAAAATTTTTTTTTCAGTTTTATTTGACTCTCTTTGGAATTCTCGAAAATTACCCAATTTTTTTCTCTTTACTGTTTTTTAAACTATTTTGTAAGATTCAGATTAAGAAAAAATTAACTCTTTTAAAAAATTGTTATGATGATTAAATATATTTATAACTTTTGAAATTTCGCGTTTTAGTAGCCTAACAGCCATTTAATAATCTATATTATTAAGAGGATATGAAAAATTTTGTGTCCAGGATAGTTATATGATGAAATCGGTTTTTTTAGTGAAATTTAGTGTCATTGCAAAGGTCTTGATTTGAATTTGTACCTTTTCAAGATTTCATATTATTCTCACCGATAGTCAATTTATGATAAGTATTTAGGCTGCATTCGAAAATTCTCTATCTCTAGATACATAATTAAGAAATGACCTTGTATCTTGCAAACTATTGAAATTTTCAAAGATATAAGCTCATCCTGATGTTACACTCATCGAGACCTTTCATTTGAGTACCCACATCAATTTTTCATATATTCATATATATTATATATATATATATGTATATATGAAAAATATATCAAAAATGCATGTGGGTACTCAAATGAAAGCTCTTGATGAATGTAACATCAGGATGAGCTTATATTTTTAAAAATGTCAATAATTAGGAACTGACATTACTATCTTGTCAACTACTGACATTTTTAATGATATAAGCTCATCCTTACATTACACTCATCGAGACCTTTCATTAGAGTACCCACATCAATTTTTATATATATTTTATATATTTATATATATTATATATATATTTATATATGAAAAATATATCAAAAATGCAAGTGGGTACTCAAATGAAAGCTCTTGATGAGTGTAACATCGGGATGAGCTTATATCTTTAAAAACCTCAATATTTAAGAAAGTACAGTGCAATATAACAAAAATCATTATTCAATAAAGCCAAATTTTATTTATTTATAGTTCACAAATCACAGCAGTCACGTAGTGACTGCAAAGTCTCTCGTAAAAATTTTATTAATATTTTTTATTTTTACTTTTAGAATCATTTAAATATATAATTAGAGAAATAAATTTGTGACTTAAAATTTTTTTATTTTTCAGATCAAAATATTTTTGTAAATTGAAAAAAAAAAAAAAATTTTATACGCCCTTTTGGCATTTATCACGCGTTATATCAAACTAATTTTATAAAAAAGTCTTTCAAATTTCAATTATCAATTTTTACAAAATACTTAATAAAAAAAAAAAACTTTTAATTCAAGCAAACTCTCCAACAACATGCTTGAAAAGTAACAATAAGAAATCACGGTGGTAATAAACGTCTTTCGAGTTTCCATTAATCTTTGAAATTAAAAATAAACTTTTAAAAGTTTTACCGTCTGAGTATTGATTGGCCGAGTGTGTGAAATTAATGTCTTAATTTCAAAAAATTTGTTAAAACTTTCTGTAAAAACCGGAAATAGTAAGTTTACGTTCCGAGCAAGCGCAGTTTATTTAAAAGAAAAAAATAATAAAGTTTTAAAGTGTAAAAAAAAAAAACATTTAAATAATTTTTTTTTAATTAAAAGTTTGTTGACGGGTGTACAGAAGCGATAAAAAATTATTAAAAAATAAAAAAAATAAATTTTCGAGAAAATAATAGGACGATAACGTTTATCGGATAACGAATAGAAGCACCTTGTGGTCGGAATCTATCCTCAGGCATAGTTTCCATTACCGCGAACACACGTGCCGCTCTGGGAATCGCTTTCTCTCTTTCCTCAATCCCTTCAACCCATTTCACTTCTCTGTAGCCGTCGAGAGTGTCGGAAATAAACAAACAGTGATAATTGCTCTGGTTTTTAATTAAAACACAAACTAAAAAATTTTAACACCTTTTAGTAAAAACCGCGGGTCGATTACAAGTAATTTTAGTACTTGCAATAGTATATTTTAAATAAAAAATAAAAATATAGCAACCACGGGGTGTAACTGTATATATTTATTAAAGCGTTAACAGTGGTGGGGCATTAATTCTCGGTTATAGTCTTGTTTATTTGATTTTATATTTTATATTTACAATTAAACCGTAGGAGACTTTTATTCTATTACTATATTTATATTTTATAACTTAAGTTATTTATTTTAAAAAGTTGTGTACCGTAGATATGCCCGGGACGCCGGTGTTCCCACAGCGTACACATTATTTATCGTCACTTTACAAAGCAATAAGCGTTTCTTCGTGCACTGCCCGGCACACAACTTTAGCAATACCGTCCAAAGGTACTACTACTTACTTACTGTATATATTTGCACTCCACTGAGTACACACTGCCTTTAATACTATACACAACACATTTAATTTTACCTCTTCTTATAAATACTTACAACTATTTTACTTTTACTGTTATGCTTGTTCTTTTTTGGTTATTTTTATTTTTAGCTCTCATTGTCATTAAAATAATATGACTCTTAAATTCCACATATCTGACAAATTTTGAACAGTTTTTATATGATATTAAATTTTTACAAATGCCAAAAGGGCGTATAGAAATTCTTTTTTTTTTCTAATCGATAAAATTTGGCTTTATTGAATAGTGATTTTTGTTAAATTGCACTGTACTTCATTAAATATTGACGTTTTTAAAACTATAAGCTCATCCCGATGTTACACTCATCAAAAGCTTTCATTTGAGTACCCACATGCATGTTTTATATATTTTTCATATATACATATATATAATATAGATAAATATATAAAATATATATAAAAATTGATGTGGGTACTCAAATGAAAGGTCTCGATAAGTGTAATGTCAAGATGAGCTTATATCTTTAAAAATGTCAATCATTCACAAGATAGGAGGTCATTTCTTAATTATTGACATTTTCAAAGATATAAGCTCATCTTGATGTTGCACTCATCAAGAGCTTTCGTTTGAGTACCCACATGCATTTTTTATATATTTTTTATATATACATATACATATATAAATATAATATATATATAAATATATGAAAAATTGATGTGGGTACTCAAATAAAAGGTCTCGATGAGTGTAACATTGGGATGAGCTTATATCTTTAAAAATGTCAATAGTTCTCAAGATACAAGGTCATTTCTTAATTATGTATCTAAAGATAGAGAATTTTTGAATGCAGCCTAAATACTTATCATCATAAATTGACTATCGGTGAGAATGATATAAAATCTTGAGAAGGCGCAAATTCAAATCAAGACCTTTGCAATGACACTAAATTTCACTAAAAAATACCGATTTTATCATATGACTATCCTGGACACAAAATTTTTCATATCCTCATAATAATATAGATTATTAAATGGCTGTCAGGCTACTAAAGCGCGAAATTTCAAAAGTTTTAAATATATTTAATCATCATACTAATTTTTTCTTAATCTGAATCTTACAAAATAGTTTAAAAAACAGTAAAGAGAAAAAAATTGGGTAATTTTCGAGAATTCCAAATAGAGTCAAATAAAACTGAAAAAAAAAATTTCCAATTTTAAAAAAATTCAAAAAAAATTTTTTCGTTGCTCATTTTGCCCATTATAGTTCAATTTCTCATATTTCACCTTTATTATGATATTGCTTGATCGATGCTGCATTATTTCCATATTTTATTAAAAAAAACATAATTTCATCCGCCCTTTTGGCTTTAAGAAAAATTTTCCTAAAGCCAAAGGTATACCTTTGAGATGCGCCCTTTTGGCGTTAGTAACTCAAAAATTTTATTTTTACTTGACATTTTGTACGATATTTGGCAGAAAAAAAATTTTTTTCGCCCTTTTGGCACAAAGCTCTATCTTACTATAGGAGTACGCTCTTTTTGCTTTTGTCCCGTGATATATTTAAACAAAATTATTGTAAAAAATTCCATCGCACATTTTAAAATTCTAAAATAGTCGTCAGCGAATAAAACCTAAATTTAATAATCTCAATACTGCGAGTTAGGGCTTAATAAAATAAAATAAAACGGGGGATTAAATTTATGGTTGGTGACAGTGCAATAGCGGTATTGAATAGTAAACTAAGTGAAATACGTGCTTACACTTAATGTATCGCGGATAATAAAGTGGTTAGTATCGGTAAGAGAAGAGAAAAACGAGCGTACGAACGGGTGAAACTGTAAAAACCCATTTTTTTGTCCTCATCGTTTACACTTCATTATTTCATAAGGTTCTCCATTTTCTCTCAACTACATTTTCAACTCTACTAATACGATACAAGTGTATATATATATAGAATATAACACAGTATAGGTATTATATCTGCAGTCTAGAGCGTTCTCAAGACGCGAAACACTCTCTTGCATACGCAGCCCCTATTAACCCCACTGAGATACGCGACACGGGACAACAGACTCTGTATATTCTGCACTTACGTCAGCTACATTTTAACTAGCTTATATTATCATTATTATTGTTTTTTTCTTTTTTCCAAAGAAATTATTTTCATATATTAATAAAAGTAAAATTAAAAGACCATTCGGCAGCCGAAATGGAAGTAGATTTTACAAATAAAAAAAGTGTTTTTGATAAAATGATATTAATAATATATAACTTCTGTTACAATGAAATAATGACATCAAAAGTAAAATTAGATCTGTCTGAGAGATTAATTTTTGATCTAGACTGATGGTGAGTTATGCAAATTAAAGTTTATTTAATAAGCAGATGGAATTTACAAAAATTTTACAAGTTATCGCATTCAATAGTTGTTTTGCAAAGAAACAAAGTTCCAAATTTTAAGGATTTTTAAGAATTTAAATTTCCGTCATTCCTAAACTATTTAATTAAGAAAAATATATAAGTATGCAAATTGAAGATTACTTAACAAGTTTTCAGATGGAATTTACAGAAATTTGATAGGATATCACGTTCAATTGTTATAGCGCTGAAATACGGTAAAAGTGAAAATTTTTGTGATTTCCAAAAATTTTTGAATTTCTGTCATTCCTAAACTATTTAATTTAGAAAAATAGATAAGTATGCAAATGAAAGCTTGTTAAACAAGCTTTCAGATACAATTTACAGAAATTAAATGTGATATCACGTTTATTTGTTATTGCAAGGAAATATGGTAAAAGTGAAAATTTTTACGATTTTTGAAAATTTTGGAATTGTTCTCATTCCTAAACTATTTAATTCAGAAAAATAGATAAGTATGCAAATTAAAGTTTATTTAATAAGCTTTCAGATAAAATTTACAAAAATTTTTCAAATTATCGCATTCAATAGTTATTTTGCAAAGAAACAAAGTTCCAAATTTTAAGGATTTTTAAGAATTGAAATTTCTGTCATTCCTAAATTATTTAATTAAGAAAAATATATGAAGATGCAAATTAAAGCTTACTTAATAAGCTTTCAGATGGAATTTACAGAAATTTGATAGGATATCGCGTTCAATTGCTATTGCACTGAAATACGGTAAAAGTGAAAATTTTTGTGATTTTCAAAAATTTTTGAATTTCTGTCATTTCTTAACTATTTAATTTAGAAAAATAGATAAGTATGCAAATAAAATCTTGTTAAACAAGCTTTGAGATGCAATTGACAGAAATTAAATATAATATCGCGTTTAATTGTTATTGCACGGAAATACGATAAAAGTGAAAATTTTAACGATTTTTGAAAATTTTTTGCTCTCATTTCTAAACTAATCGACCGATTTGGCTGATCTTTGAACTTCACCTCGAAAATCGTCCTAAGAATGAGTATGTTACGTTTTATTGAGATCTGTATAGAATTTCGGGAGGTAGAGAAGAGACAAGGCCGGTTATATCGTATATATACACATACATATATAAAGTTTTGAACCATATGCATTTTCTGAATCCACTTGACGAGCTGAGTCGAAATATAGAAAAATTTTTCAAAAGTTCCGTCATGAGGACCAATGCAATAGATTTTTATGAAATCTATTAAAAATATAATAAAATTGCGTATGACCCGTCGAATCGCGTAATCTTCAGGACCCGCCCAATAGTCGATACTTAGCGGAAGTAGAGCGGGGGTGAATATAAAGACCGTGGGGGCAAAGAAAGTTGATCGTGCATCACAAAAGCTCTCTTGTTATTTTCTCTTTTTTTCTTCTTCTTATTATGTTTATTTATATATACATATATATGTTCATATATATAGATGTATAGACATGTAGAAATGGACAATACAGTCCACGTAAAATAGATTGCAACCACACGCGGATACTGAAAAAAATGTGATTTATTTACGCCCACGTGAGGGTGGTAATAAAAAAAAAAAATAAAAGTTCTGGACACTCGGCAATTTTCTGCGTGCCAATTAAATTTCAAGCTTGACCTACTACCATTCATACGCACATATATATTATTATTATTATTGTAAAACAAAATCTTGGGATTTTAATTGCCAGTCTTTTGTTAGTTTTCAAACAATTTTTTCATTCAACCCAATAATTATCGACATTGCTGACACGGAAAATTTATTTATAAAATAAAAATTGATTTTCCGAAGGTTATAACGAGTGAAATGACTACTCACACGTGGATATTGATTGAATTGCACAGAAAAAAAGGTACACTTGAGCCAAGAAAATATTTTTCTTCCTAATTATTTTCTCAAGCGAATAAAAAAATTTTTTTTGACACAAGAAATTTCACTTATTCCAACAAAATTAATTCTCTTGCTTTAAGAAATACGTATCTTGATCCAAGAAAATTTATTTAAGTCAAGAAAATCTTGTTGTGAAGAGAAAATTTAGCCTCGAGCTCCAAAAAATTTAGTTCTTGATAGAAATTAATTTTCTTGTCTTGAGAAAATTTCTCTCTTGCTCGAAAAAATTAAATATAAAGATAGAAGTTAATTTTCATTAATATTTTTGTTGATTAAAATGTCAAATGGCAAGATCAAATAATATTTCATCATTTTTTTTTCATTCAATATGTATAATTGCACGGTAAAATAATATAAAATGGGTATCAAATATTCTCGAGAAAAATTGTCTCAAGGTGAGAAAATTTTTTTCTCAGCTGAAGTAGGTGGTGCTGCTTCCCTAAAGTATCTAAAAATCTTGATCAAATATAAAAATTTATTGTATCAAGTATTTATGATAGAATTAAGAAAAAATGACTTGCACCAAAAATAGAATTTAAAGAAAAATTTTAACTTCAGCCAACACAACTTCGGTCTTCCTTCAGGCACCCGACAAATTTTCTTGAGCCAAGAATTTTGTTCTCCAGGCAAGAAATTGTTCTTTCTGTGTAATTAATTTATTATAAAAAAATAATTTATTAAACTGTAACAAATAATATTGATGGTTAAAAAATATTTTTTTCTCCCAAATAAATGACTAAAAATTTTGTTACTAAATCCTTTTATCATGCAATGCAGAGTTATGAAAAAAAAATATTTAAAAAATTTCATCGACCTTGAGTAATTTAAATTCAGAGCTCTGAAGCATTAAATACATATATTTCTCGGTACACATTAGATGCCTTTTTTATTCACCTTATTACTCGTAATTTTTTACGATTCTTACAGTTTTATCAGAGCTCGTTCCTTCCGGCCCATGCGTGCCGACACGGTCTTATATTCTCAGTCATATTATTTCACCCGGACCCCGTAATGCCTTAAGTTTTTTCTCAACATATATTACCTTTTTTTAAGCACCTGAATGATCACCGACTTATGAGCTAACGGTAGTCGAGAAACGTGTAGTGTGTGCATCCACATTATATCCAGGGTATTTATAACACACGCTCGGCTACTTTACATTTTTTACACTCCTTTTTACTGCAATTCAACGCTAATAATGCCCGGCAATTGTTTTATTATAAATTATAATACTATTGTCTGTTATTTATTTCAAGGGGTACAACGACCAGATTTATTGCTGGGGTTCGTAAAAAAATCAAGCTTATTTCACAACAAATTTTGCTATCAATTATATCTTCAGAATATTTTAGGACACTGTAAATAACAATTTCAATTTTGAATTATTGCACAGAAAGAAAAATTCTTGACTGGAGAACAAAATTCTTGGCTCAAGAAAAATTCGGGTGTCTGGAGGAAGGCCGAAGTTGTGTTGGCCGAAGTTAAAATTTTTCGAAAAATTCTATTCTTGGTGGAAGTCATTTTTTCTTATCATAAATACTTGATACAATAAATTTTTATATTTGATCAAGATTTTTAGATACTTTAGGGAAGCAGCGCCTCTTACTTCAGCTGAGAAAAAAATTTTCTCACCTTGAAAAAGTTTTTCTCTTGAATATTTGATACCCATTTTATATTATTTTACCGTGCAATTATACATATTGAATGAAAAAAAATGATGAAATATTATTTGATCTTCCCATTTGACATGTTAATAAATAAAAATATTAATGAAAATTTACTTCTATCTTTATATTTAATTTTTTGGAGCAAGAGAGAAATTTTCTCAAAACAACAAGATTTTCTTGACTTAAATAAATTTTCTTGGATCAAGATACGTATTTCTTAAAGCAAGAGAATTAATTTTGTTGGAATAAGTGAAATTTCTTGTGTCAAAAAAAATTATTTATTTTAATTATTTTGATTTATTTTGAGTTAAAAGTTAGGTTACACGGTAAAATTCGTTAAAAAATGAATTTGTTTAATACCCATAATCGATTTATCGCATAGCAATAAATCTTTTGTTAAATACTACTAAATATTTTGTGGAAATAAATGATTTAGTAACTATTACAAAATCTTATTAAATAAAATTAAATCTTTCTATCAGTGATAACAATAACTTCACTCTCAGCCTGAGAATTGCATAAAATATTTATATATTTATTATATATTAGATGAGATTCAATGGCTTAAGTCATACGCGATGTTAGTGAGAGTAAGCCGCGGAAGAACAACAAAAGAGTATTATAGGAAATGTATTTCTATATATATATATATATTAAGGATTATGTGGTGGAACGCGGAAATGGTGAGATATCTGAGTGAGCTTACCTTAGGCGGGAAAAATAAGATATGGTTAGTAGTGGAACCCGGTGTTAGCGGTGACCTAGGATGGAACGTGAAACGGAACTGCCTCTGATTGATATCTCCTCTATACTACTTATATCTTTGTACTGGTATTGGTATAGTCGGTAAGGACGGTAACCAATGTAATGCATAAATATCTACACATTCACACATATGCACTAGTAAGTTAAATTACTTTATCGTATAAATTCCGGTCGTTGTTTCAGACGATTAAGTTATAGTGCAATGAATAATATTTTCTACGGAAGCGGGCCCTTCCTCCCGCTTACCCAGACAATTGATTTATCGCTTTAACAATACTATTTTTACCGCATTCTTTTAATACTTTTGTTTCATATGTATTTTTTTTTATTTATACCTTTAGTTCGTTTGAATTATTGTTATCAATTTTATCTTCAATTTAATTAATTGTTTTTTTTAAATGACATGTGAAATATAAATAAATATAATTTTGCTTTAGCAAATAAGAAATTTTGTTGAATTGCACTGTACTTCCTTAAATATTGACGTTTTTAAAGATATAGCTCATTCTGACGTTACACTCATCAAGAGCTTTCATTTAAGTACACACATGCATTTTTGATATATTTTTCATTTATACATATATATATATATATATATATATATATATATATATATATATATATATATATATATATATATATATATATATATATATATATATATATATATATATATATATATATATGAAAAATTGATGTGGGTACTCAAATGAAAGGTCTTAATGAGTATAACATGGGAATGAGCTTATATCTTTAAAAATGTCAATAGTTCACAAGATAAATGTTCACTTCTTAATTTTGATATATTTTTCATATATACATATATATAATATATATAAATATATAAAATATATGAAAAATTGATGTGGGTACTCAAATGAAAGGTCTTGATGAGTATAACATCAGGATAAGCTTATATCTTTATAAAAATGTCAATAGTTCTCAAGATACAAGGTCATTTTTTAATTATCTATCTAGAGATAGAATATTTTAAATTTAGCCTAAATACTTATCATCATAAATTGACCATTGATAAAAATAATATGAAACCTTGAAAAGGCACAAATTCAAGTCAAGACTTTTTCAACCCATTTTATCATATAAATAAACTGGCCACAAAATTTAATTATTCTCTCAATAATATACATTTTATCAAGTTGTTTTTATTTTATAAAAACAATGTATGCATTGTAAAGATCAAATTAATGTTTTATTTCAACAAATATGCAAGTGTAAATTTTATTGCAACATTTCAATTTTATTTGAGTATAAATACGGCCCTTTATTTACCTCAAACGTGAGAGCAAACATATGTAAAATTAAAAACACGGCTTATATATTTGTTAATTTTATACGAACAATATTAAATATATATTTTTTGATGTAATTATTATTGAGTTTATTTTATTTCAATTATAAAATAAATTTAATATAAAACTTATTTAAAATTAATAAAAACGGAAGTAGAATTAAAATTAATAATGTAGGCTCTTTATTTAAAAATGTTGAAAAGAGTTGAATATAATAACAATGATTACAATAAAGTCTATTGAATTTTTAACGATGAGGACGCCGATTAAAATTTTATTTACCGAATATTAAATCCTGAGACACTCTAAGGTGCCGAGTTGGAATATTAAATGCCCGACGTGATTCTACTGAAAGTTATGCTTCGCTCGGGCTCCATTGGAACTCCTAAAAACGAGCGACTACAACACCACTTCTATTATAATATATATATATATATATATATATATATAGCATATATATATATATATATATATATATATATATATAGATGTAGATGTATAAAGTATAAGGTATATAATCTAACTACTAACTCGTTCCGTTCTCGCGGAAAGCTCAAGTCGACGGACCCGGGTACGAGAGGACGCTTACCGAACTTTTATACGATTCTCGTAAAAGCTTTACGAGGGGCTCCCGATACCCAGAAGTACTTTAACAAAAGTCAGAAACCCAAAAGTATAACTGCTGCTACAGACCATAGACTACTTATACTCTACGTCTATTTCTGCTCAACGTTATATTATACATATACCCAGACTTCATAAGGACCTTCATTATCACAAGATGACGGCCGAAATCGAAGATCTTGTACAAAAATATCATTTTATTTTATTTCTGTTCTTATTCTTATTCTGGACAATATTAAATTGAGTCGATATTGCAAAAGATTTTTATAGGGACATTAATAGAAATATTTTTTAGGATTTAAGAAATGATTTTTTATTTAATAATCATAAATATTTAGGCTGCGTTCAAAAATTATCTCTAGATACATAATTAAGAAATGACCTTTTATCTTGAAAAATATTGACATTTTTAAAGATATAAGCTCATCCCGATGTTACACTCATTGAGACCTTTCATTTGAGTAGCTCCATCACTTTTTCATACATTTATATATTTTACAAATACCATATATATGAAATATATAAAAAGGCCATGTAGGTACTTAAATGAAAGCTTCGATGAGTGTAACATCGAAATGAGCTTATATCTTAAAAAATGTCATTAATGAAAGCAATAACATTGTATCTTGTCAACTAATGATATTTTTAAAGTTATAAACTCACGCTGACATTACACTCATCAAGACCTTTTATTTGAGTACCCACACTAATTTTTCGTATATTTCATATATTATATATATGTATATATGAAAAATATATCAAAAATGCATGTGGGTACTCGAATGAAAGCTCCTGATGAATGTAACATCAAGATGAGCTTATATCTTTAAAATATATATTATATATATGTATATATGAAAAATATATCAAAAATGCATGTGGGTCCTCAAATGAAAGCTCTTGATGAGTGTAACATCGGAATGAGCTTATATTCTTAAAAATGTCAATAGTTAAGAAAGTACAGTGCAATTTAACAAAATTCATTATTTAATAAAGCAAAATTTCATTTATTTATATCTCACAAGTCACAGTAGTCACATAGTGACTGCGAGGTTGCTAGTTTTTTATTATTTAACAAATTATTTCTTCAGAAATAACAATTGTTATTTAATAAATCAATTCTGAATATGTAATGAGTATTTTTAATTGTTAATAAATATTTATTAAGATTGAACATATATTTATTGACATATCCAAAAATTTTAATGATTAATTAACATATTACTATGTGCCTATATGCCAAGTTCCATCAAATTCTGAACATCAATTCTAAAACTGGTAGCACTATCTTAATAGTAAGAAATATTTCTTTTTATAAAAAAAACGCTTTTTTAGCATTAAAAATATTTATTTAATACAAAAAAAGTGACTTATTTAATTTTAATAAATCTTTTTAATTAATAAAAAATATATTTTGCTCCCAAAAAAAAATTTTAAGAAATCCTTCTAGTTTAAAAATTTTTTATTAATTCAGTATACCCAAAATTAATGATTAAATTTTAAATATTTATCAAAAACTGTACGGACATATTCCTGAATAAAGAATCCGACCTCTTTCTTATTATTCATAATACACTATTTATTTAGATCCTGCTTCAATCAGAGAAGCAATCGGATTCCCCAGCGAATATAATAATAACAAAGACATTCTCCAGAATCAGAATAAAAATATTTCTTCTGTTATAATAATAAAACTATCGTATCCGTGTTTCTGAAAAACAAAACTCGGAGAATATTTGCCATGGAAGAAAAATATAAAGTAGTGCGAGGTCACTCACTTGGAAGACAACAGTAACAACTATCAACACTTTTGCAATGTGAAATATGTACTCAGGATTTTTCCTCAAATCCTCTCTTTTCTATTTTTTATCATTATTATTCTAAACTCTGCTATATATATGAATATTATATATGATATCTGCACAGCATTCGCGTGCTTCCGGCTCCGAATGCAAAATCCTTTTCTTAGCTGCGGCATACTATTTTAGAGTAATCTTTTTAGAATAGGAAACGTCTCGGTCACGTATCACCGTCTCGGATCCAGATAACATTTTCGAGAGGAAGCGACGTGTTTGCGATGTCTAGAAATCTTTCCAGGAGCATTTGGCAGATAATTGACGAAGCGGAAAAAGGATAAAATAAAGTAAGCCGCCCCTTATTCTCCCTGTCCAAGTCCCAAGTCCGTCGATTTTTTCGCAACGTCCAACTACCTTCCACCGCCGCCTTACCCACAAACTTCTAAATTTATTCTTAAAACGTATACATTTTCATTTTAAAGAAGGTTTCTTCATCTTCTTTTCCTTCCTTAGCTGGATTTACCTTTTTTGTGTCTCCGATTGTCATTTTACCCATTTCATTTCACGTTTAAATGAACACGCGTCTGGACCATCAAAAAGATGCTCTGCTCTAACGGTAATCAGTTCTTCTCTTATCTTCTTTTCTTTCTATTATTTTTTTTTCTAAAGAAAAAAAAAGAATAGAACATGGTCGGAATTTTCAGTTATTTTGCCAGTGAAACTGGACAAGCTTGGAGAGACATTTCTTGACTGGAGAACAAAATTCTTGGTTAAAGAAAATTTGTCGGGTGCCTGAAGGAAGAACGAAGTTGTGTTGGCTGAAGTAAAAATTTTTCTAAATTCTATTCTTGGTGCAAATCATTTTTTCTTATCATAAATACTTGATACGATAAGATTTTATATTTGATCAAGATTTTTAGATACTTTAGGGAAGCAGCGCTACCTACTTCAGCTGAGAAAAAAATTTTCTCACCTTGAGAAAATTTTTCTTGAGAATATTTGATACCCATTTTATATTATTTTACCGTGCAATTATACATATTGAATGAAATAATATTTGATCTTGCCAATTGACATGTTAATCAATAAAAATATTAATGAAAATTAACTTCTATCTTTATATTTAATTTTTTGGAGCAAGAGAGAAATTTTCTCAAGACAAGAAAATTAACTTCTATCAAAAACTAAATTTTTTGGAGCAAGAGGATGAATTTTCTCAAAACAACAAGATTTTCTTGACTTAAATAAATTTTCTTGGATCAAGATACGTATTTCTTAAAGCAAGAGAATTAATTTCGTTGGAATAAGTGAAATTTCTTGTCAAAAAAAAATTTTTTTCGCTCAAGAAAATAATTAGGAAGAAAAATTTTCTATGTAGAACATGGTCGGAATTTTCAGTTATTCCACCAGTGAAACTGGACAAGCTTGGAGATCTTAGTTTGAGGAAGGTGGAGGGTGGAAACCTCAACCCTTACAACTTGGCACTAAAACCCACTCACTGGGGGGGCTTAACTTTAAAAGTACGCGGGAGTGTTCCGCTGATTTAGTTGCGCCTTGAGACACTAAGGAGGTACATCGGTATTTCACCATTCAGGACAATTCCCGTGGTGTAACTGCTGGTACCAGTTACTATACGGTTTTACGTAAAACGGAATAGCAAATAAAAGGAATTTTAGTTTTTTGGTTTTGGTTTACGAGCACGCTTGGGAGTCCGACTGTTATTGATGGCACCGGAGGGCATTTAAAAATACGCAACCGGAATTTTGTTTTTAACTTTATTCGGAAACACCTACGGAAAACCACTCTGTTTCCGATTGGGAACTACTACTTTTAGAGGGATCCTCCCTGAGGGCATTTATCCTAAACAGCATTTGATTAATCGATTTACGAATTACCAATTTACAAACAAATTCATTTTTAACTAATTTTACCGTACACTGATAGAAGGCTTTATTTGTATTAAAAAAATATTTGTTAATAGTTAACAAATCATTTATTAGAGACCATTTTTTAGTATCAAACAAATATTTCTTAGTATTTAAAATGATTTGTTTGTATTTAATAAATCAGATATTCATTTATTAAATATTAATAAATCTTTTTAAATACTAAGAAATATTTGTTAAGGACTAAAAAGTGGTCTCTAATAAATGATTTGTTAAATATTAACAAATATTTTTAACTATAAACAAATCCTTCTATCAGTGTATAATCTAACGTTTTTACTCAAAACTAGCAACTTTGCAGTCACTATGTGACTGCCGTAACTTGTAAACTGCAAATAAATAAAATATTGCTTTATTAAATAAAGACTTTTGTTAAATTGCACTATACTTTTTTAACTATTGACATTTTTAAAGATATAAGCTCATCTCAATAATACTATTATCAAGAGCTTTCATTTGAGTACCCACATCCATTTTTGATATATTTTTCATATATGGGTGATTTTCTCTAAGGATGTTTTTTGCTGTCCCAGGCATTTTTTTATTAGAAAAATTGTTATTTTGTTATTAAAACAAATTTATTACGAAAGTAAAAAAACATTTCTATTTGGAGCATTGAAAACTAAAATGAAATAAATTTTGATTTTTTTGCTATAAATTGGTAAACCACACGGAAAAAAAAATTTCGTTCTGGTAACGTAACTGTAGAGTTACCACAATTATACACAGTTTACTATTCGTTGTAGAGTTACAGTAACATAATGTTATTTAGTTCTGATAACTCAATGTTGTTGAGCTCTCAGAGCTCTACGGGATTGTTCTCAGAGCCAAACGGTATAGTTAGGAGCGCTCTACGTTGCGCAGTAGTGGAGTGCGCTGACATATTTCATAACCTTCTAAAATGCCAAACATAATTATTTTGTTACTAATCTATATTATTAAAAATATATGAGGACAATTAAGTTCCCAATTTATTTATTTAAAAAAATAAGTTTTTTTTGTCAAATTGAATTTCGTTAGAACAGTTTTGTATTTATGGTTTTTCAAGGTTCATTTGCAGTGACTGTTAATTTAATTTATTAGTCGAATATATTGTGATAAGTGATAAGTTATCGGAATACATTAAAAAGACCCCATTTAACACAAAATAAAATTTGTTTTCGTTTATTTATCTTTTCTTGTGCATATACGGTACCCTGTTTCAAATTTCCAATAGGATCCCATCAAAAGCGACAAAAGCCACTTAGAAACCCATAAATTTTATTAGTTTCTAAGTGGCTTTTGTCGCTTTTGATGGGATCTTATTGGAGATTTTCAACAGGGTAGTGATTTTATGTCCAATATTTATTGATATAATTAAGAAAATAAGATAATTTTGTGACGACCATATTTTTATTTTACAAATAATTTTTGTTTGTAATATAAGTTCTATTATTATTTTATTTCTATTATAATACTATTCTTATTTGCCATATACAATTATTGTTGGCAATATAAATTCATTCTGCCGCATGTATTTATTAAATTATCAACGCTAAATCGTAAAAAAAAATTATTAAGCAGACTTCCAAAAATTTGTTATAGTCTTAGAACGATCCTGTAGAGTTGTGAGAGGTAAATAACGTTTAGCTCTCAGAGCTCAACGATGTAGAGTTGCAGGAGCTAAACGGTATTGTTACTATAAGAATACGTTAACCTACTGGAACTTTTTACAACTAACTAACTACTATAGAGTTCCTGTAGCAAAATTTTTTTCTCCGTGCACTGAAATAACAGTCCCCTGGGCTGTCCCATTCTCAAAATTAAAACTTTAAAATTAAATTTTAAGTTATTCGTCCATAATATATAATTTGGTCCATAATGTTTATAAACTTAATTAGTTAACTAACAATCTTCTTCAATAAAAAGTATCGAAAATTTATTTGTTTCATTAAATTCATTAAACCAAAGTTTGTCCCAGGCATTTTAAGAACAGTCCCCTGCCAGAAGTTCAAAGCAAAAAAAAAATCCAGCGTGTTATTTTACCTTTTGGAAGGTTTATAAGGACCTAACTAGCCTTGAGTTAATAACCATAGGGCTGTTAGCGCTTTATCGGCATTTTATTTAGTGTCAAAGCACCGTTTGTGCTGGAAATATGTGTCTGGGCCACTTCAAAACTCAGTCCCCTGGCAAGAATTTTTATTTATAATTTATTTATAAAATTCGACCCATAAGTCTTAATATTATTCTAATTAATGTAAACATTCATTGAGAACTTGAAAAGTTGAATGCATTGAAATAGTTTGCTTGATTTTACTCAATTTGATAACAAAAAAGCAGTCCCCTAGCAAACAGTCCCCTGTGATGTTATATGGCAAAAGATACACAAATATCGAAAAAGCAAAAATTAAATCCGCTGTTTATTTATTATGATTAAGCTGATAGTTTTGTAGCCCTTGTTAATTTTTTTTTCTGATAAAATCAAAAATAATTTGGTCGGAGAATTTTGTACAGATTTAAGACGTCCTTACAGAGAATCACCTATGTATATATGAAAAATATATCAATAATGCATGTGGGTACTCAAATGAAAGGTCTTGATTATAACATTGGGATGAGCTAATATCTAAAAATGTCAATAGTTCACGAGATACAAGGTCATTTCTCAATTATGTGTCTAGCATAGCCATCTACCGACAATACTTACCAAATAAATATTTAGTAACTCCTAAATATTATTTGATGGTAACAAATATTTATTTTGATATAAAAACGCTTAGTTTATATCAATACACTGATAAAAAATTTAACTTGACTCAAGAGCTAAAATCTTGAACCAAGAATACCATTTTGAAGAAAATGATTTTCTTGAATCAAGAGAATAAATTCTTGAGTCAAGAAATTATTCTTGATTTAAGTAAATTTTTCTTGTCTCAAGAATTTATTCTTTTGACTCAAGAAAATCATTTTCTTCAAAATGGTATTCTTGGTTGAAGATTTTGGCTCTTGAGTCAAGTTAATTTTTTTATCAGTGTATAATTTATTTAAATTAAAAAAATAATATATTAAATTGTAACAAATAATATTGATTCATAAAAAATCTTTTTTATTCCCAAATAAACAAAAATTCCGTCACCGTACAAGGTAATAATTTCAAACGATAAAAAATATCGACGCATAATTAGTCACCTCTGAAAAGGCGTCTAATCAACTAAACAAAATTATCAGGTAAATCTGATAATTACAGATCGATAAATTTCCATCATCCAGTCCAGCAATACACGTCAGTCTTAATTTAGTGATTGTACTCAACACACTAGACTACTCATCTGCTATCCGGTATCCGCTATATCCAGTATCCACTAGCATACACTCAGCTCACTAGAGTTGAAGGCTTTAATTCAATTTACTGGTTAATTGGACTAGATATGAGCCCAGCAGCCAGCCCTTTCAATTTAAATGCGCTAGAACTAGCTCCTGTTCCTAGCCAAAACCTCTAATTAAAAAGTAATTTTTTCGTTCAAATTTAATCCTTTAAGTGAGCGACCAGTTCTAGTTTTAGTTCCGTTCCTCGACAGCAGAATGGACAGATCATTTAATTATCGGAAAGCTGATCGACTGGCTGCAAGCTTTACTTCTGGAGCTTTTGTGTCACTCCCCAGGTTCTTAGTAAAAAGTAAAGACGCCGACAAGAGGAAAAAGGCTTTGGATCCAGTTCGTTTGAGCGAGTGTAGACGTAGACGTAGACATAGACGTCGGGACCGTTTTCGAGTGTTTTTTTATTTAACTCAAGATGTTAGAGTCAGGGAATAGGTAGGATCCTAGAGATAAGACCAGAGTAAGCGACGCTTGACGCTCGTTCACCCGAATTACCCAGCTATCCAATGTCTGATCCACGTCCGAAGCTTATACCAGCTACATCAGCTTCCCCAGGGCTCCTATCCAGCTCGCCCGTTTTTATTTAGATGCTACTCTCTACTTCACTTGGAAAATTCACCAGCTACTCCTTCTAATACTCGTCCTGATGTTTCTTACTTGCGCTGGCCCTTCAAGCCAGTTCAACAAACTGCAACAGCAATATTCAAGTATAACTTAAACTACTATACTCGATTCCTTTTAGCTCGATTGTTTCCCTTTTAGCAGCTACATATTTATATTATTTTTCCGCTTCAACGACTTCAGGTTATTTTTCTTTGCGACACTCCTAATGCAGTCGGAGAATGCAGAAATAAAATAAACTGTATTATTGTATTTTGTATTCTAGTTTTTTTTAGTTTTTATTTTTAATATAAAATATAAAATATTGTACCTGGTTATTTTCACCAGAAAGAATTGTTTATTGTAGCGAATTCGCTGGATATTCCCGGCAGCTGTCGCCATACGGGTCAAACCACTCTGGTTTTTTGCTAATTACGTCACCAGGATAATTTGTAATTAAGAGAAAAAATTAAAGGATATTTATGGGTGAATACATATTTTTAATCTAGATGGAGGAAAATTTAGGATTGATTTCGAAATTTTAGTCAATACTGAAACATTTATTATTTAGAAAAATGTTTTTTTTAGAGTAATTAATAATCTATATATTATTAAGAGAATAAGAAAAATTTTATGTCCAGGATATTCATGATAAAATCGGTTTTTTAGCAAAATTTAGTGTCTTAATTTGAATTTGTGCCTTTTCAAGGTTTCATACACGGAAAAAAGTAAACTGTAATGTTCACTCGGATTCCGATTAATTTTTATAGTTTCAAACAGTAACGCGGACATCGGGGTGGTTAAAATATAAATATTACAGAACTTAATGTAGAAAGTATAAAATTATAAAAGCCACAATTTATAATTTAATATCCAAAATAAGTGATTAGTAGCTGTCACTATAGTAAATAACGACTCTTTCATCTTAAAAAATTACAGTTTTAAACAGTAAAAATTGCCATTTCAGTATATAGTCCATAGTATGAGGAGAAGGGGAACTTAGATGAAAGAGAAGGGGGCCTCACTTTGGGAGAATTTAACATTTCAAACAGTAAAAATTATACTTTTAAAATATACACGGGAGAAAATTTCTGGGAAAATTTACGATACAACTATTGTAAAGCTGGATCATACTTTTATTACTATTAATTGTCAAATATTTTAGAAGAAAAAATACTATTTATTCATGAAAAAATACGATATTACTATTGTAAAAAGTAAGAGATGAAAATTTCCAGTGCTGCCTCTGTATCTTTCCAATAGAACTATAGCAAATTTTACAATAGTTGAATTGGAATGTTTCTCAATTAGTGTGAGTGATGGCCGTGCACGGCGCTAGACTCCGAGTTTATGTAAATGTTAAAGGATAGGGGTCTTAGTTTACCTCGGATAGCGTAGAGGGAGAGTCTCTGGCTGCCAACACAGAGTTCTGAGTTCGATTCCCAGATAGCACGAAAATGTCGGTTTCTTTTTTCGATTACTGTACAGGTACCAATTAGTCCAACCTTCTATCTCTCTCCCTCCCTAATATTTATTTTAAAAAAACCAACTGTGAATTTTTACAATATTTACAATACTTGAATTATAAAGTTCACAAACACATATTGTATAATTTGCTCTATAGTATTCGACTTTTTAAGTCTCTTGCTAATCTTATTTGTTGGATAAAATTTACAACAGTAGATTGTAAAAATTACTAAATGAGAAGTATAGTCCACCGTTACTATTTTATTTAGTAAAAATTACAATAGTAAAATAGTAAAAACTCGTTTAATTTTCTTTCCGTGTACATTTTACCAGTTCAAGCAAGTCAATAATTACAGTTTGATTTTTAGCGTTGCGTTTAAAATTTACCATTTTACTTTGTAAATATTGACGTTGCTTGTATTAGAAATTTACTAACTTTATTTTATACTTTTTACATATCATAAGATCATTTTTTAGGTACGAAATGATAAATATCAAAGTCTGAATTGTCAATTATTATACTTTAACATTTTAAACATTTACATAGCGAATATTACTGTATAAAATAGTTTTTTCTTCCATGTAAAAAGTAAATTGTAACGTTTAAATGGTAAATATTATAAAGTGAATAGTAAAATCACGATTTTACTGTCTGAAATGGTAATTTTTAGCAGTTGATCATTACTTATTATAAATCGACTGTTATTTATTACAGTTTACTTTTTTCCGTGCACCGATAGTCAAGTTATTATGATATCTATTTAGTCTGTATTTGAAAATACTCTACATATGGAGAACAAAATTCTTGGCTCAAGAAAATTTGTCAGGTGACTAAAGGAAGACCGAAGTTGTCTTGGCCGAAGTTAAAATTTTTCGAAAAATTCTATTCTTGGTGGAAGTCATTTTTTCTTATCATAAATACTTGATACGATAAATTTTTATATTTGATCAAGATTTTTAGATACTTTAGGGAAGCAGCGCCACCTACTTCAGCTGAGAAAAAAATTTTCTCATCTTGAGAAAATTTTTCTCGAGAATATTTGATACCCATTTTATATTATTTTACCGTGCAATTATACATATTGAATGAAAAAAAATCATGAAATATTATTTGATCTTCTCATTTGACATGCTAATCAATAAAAATATTAATGAAAATTTAATTCTTTCTTTATATTTAATTTTTTGGAGCAAGAGAGAAATTTTCTCAAGACAAGAAAATTAACTTCTATCAAGAACTAAATTTTTTCGAGCTCGAGGCTGAATTTTCTCAAAATAACAAGATTTTCTTGACCTAAATAAATTTTCTTAGATCAAGATACGTATTTCCTTAAAGCAAAAGAATTAATTTTGAAATAAGTGAAATTTCATGTCAAAAAAAAATTTTTCCGCTCAAGAAAATAATTCTTCATAATTATTTATTTAATTAAAGTTAATTTTTTTTCCTGTGTAGAGTTAATTAATAATTGAAGAGAGGAAAAAAAAACCGATTTATGGATGAATGAATTTTTAATACACAAAGTAATTAAATTATTTTCCCTTTTGAGATAGAAATTACGATCGATGTATCGGAATTCGATGAGGTAGAAAACAATATTCATGCTTATTACTGTCATACTATTTTTTTTACAAAAATATTAATCATAAAGTATTTTATTAAAATTTTAAAAAATCAAACAAATTTGTCCTTCGTTTAAGCTTAAATAATCCTTCTTTTTTCTCGATATTAGCAAAGCGGTTGATTTGATGAAAATAAAAGTAAAAAATAAAAGATAAAATATTATTTTTTAATTCCGCTGACTCTTGTTCTGATGTCGGGGTGCATTCACCAGTGGAAATAGAAAATACAAAAATTTTTCACTTCTCATTCTGGGTGTTCAACTCGGTTCTGCCCGTTTCGACTGATGAAACCGAATATTCATGTGGAGGTGAACAAAAAAGCCCAGAGTAAATACGATAGTTTTTTTTTTTTTTTTTTTTAATTTTTTCTTTTTTGCGAACAATAAGAGAATGGGGAGCGAGGAAAAAAATAAAAAAAAAGTTGGAAAAGCCGTTAATTCTGTTGGTAGTGACATGAGAGTAGAAAGAAATGAAACACCGGGTTCGTTTTTATGTCTGTATATGTGTTATTCGAGGGAAAAAGAATTGGGAGCGTGTATGTGTGTATATATATTTGTTCTACGTTGTGTTAGGTGACTAATTGTGCCATTGAATAATCATTGGTGCGGTGACACCTACCATAAATACTGTTCAGGGGCAAGGGGACCTACACACCAGAGGAAACCATTGGAAATCGATTGATATAATGTTTTACTTCGGGGAATAATCATAATCTACTGAAAGCAAATGGGATATTTATTCGATGCTTTTTCCAATCGATATTTAATGTTTCCGTCATTTTTATTGCTATTTACCTTATAAATTTATTTGTTTTTCAACGTTAAAATACATTAATTTCATTTATGATTAACTGATTATCGAAGTACCGAAAATATGAGCTTCGATTTATTTTTACTGTTGATGTAATAATTAAAATTGCCAGGGGTAAAATTTTCAATTTAAAATTAATTTAAATATTGACTCAGTACACTGATAGAAGGATTTAGTTCGGAGTAATAAACTGATTTAGTAACAAAATTTTTGGTCATTTATTTGGGAGAAAAAAATATTTTTTAACCATCAATATTATTTTTTATAGTTTAAAAAATTATTTTTTTATTCTAAATAAATTATACTAATATAAACCAAGCCTTGTTATATAAAAATAAATATTTGTTTTCACCAAATAATATTTAGTAGTAGTTACTAAATATTTATTTGGTACAGTCAACGCTCTCTGTATTTGACTCGCCCGTACAGGACCATTCTCTGTATTTGACTCGTCCTTATCCATAAAAGCTGTGTAAAATCGTCAAATACAGAGAGCGGTCAAATACAGAGAGGTCCAATACAGAGAGCGTCGACTGTAAGTATTGTCGGTAGATGGCTATGCTTTAATTCCAATGTGATACATAACCTATTAACTGACTTAGATTATTTTATTCAGCTCGATTTTGGGAGATTTATCTTCCCTTTGAAAACACACATACTCCCAAATGGCTTATATGTAATTTCTCAGTGGAGTTTAGTTTAAATTTTTCAATTTGTCTATTATTATGTTAAAAACTTGTTTAATTTTTAATTTTATAAATGTCTAAAAAATTATAATTTAATGAGATTATTATCTTTATAATACCTTATATTTTTACTTAAAATTATTTATTTTAATTATTTTGATTTATTTTGAGTTAAAAGTTAGGTTATACGGTAAAATTAGTTAAAAAAATGAATTTGTTTAAAACACAGAAAAAAAGAATCACTTGAGCCAAGAAAATATTTTTCTTCCTAATTATTTTTTTGAGCGAAAAAAAAATTTTTTTTGACAAAAAATTTCAGTTATTCCAACAAAATTAATTCTTTTGCTTTAAGGAAATACGTATCTTGATCCAAGAAAATTTATTTAGGTCAAGAAAATCTTGTTATTTTGAGAAAATTCAGCCTCGAGCTCCAAAAAACTTAGTTCTTGATAGAAGTTAATTTTCTTGTCTTGAGAAAATTTCTCTCTTGCTCCAAAAAATTAAATTAAAGATAGAATTAAATTTTCATTAATATTTTTATTGATTAACATGTCAAATGAGAAGATCAAATAATATTTCATGATTTTTTTTCATTCAATATGTATAATTGCACGGTAAAATAATATAAAATGGGTATCAAATATTCTCGAGAAAAATTTTCTCAAGGTGAGAAAATTTTTTTCTCAGCTGAAGTAGGCGGCGCTGCTTCTCTAAAGTATCTAAAAATCTTGATCAAATATAAAAATTTATCGTATCAAGTATTTATGATAAGAAAAAATGACTTCCACCAAGAATAGAATTTTTCGAAAAATTTTAACTCCGGCCAAGACAACTTCGGTCTTCCTTCAGGCACCCGACAAATTTTCTTGAGCCAAGAATTTTGTTCTGCCGTCAAGAAATTATTCTTTCTGTGTACCAATTAACGATTTATTGCGAAGCAATAAATCTGTTGTTAAATACTACTAAATATTTATTTAGTGGAAATAAATTATTTAGTAACTATTACTAAATCTTATTAAATAAATCAAATTAATTACAAGGACAAAAACCAGGATGAAGACAATGAATATGAAAGAGACATTGAAAATAATGAAAAAAGGATGTTTGAAAAAGTAAACATAGTACGGAGGGTGTAATTCCTCATCCACATTTATTTTTCAGTGTATAAAAAAATGTAGATTGTAGCGTCTACTCGGGAATCGGAAAATAGAATGAAAACCTACTTTCGAGTAGGTTTTTTCATGCGATTCACTCGCCCAAGCCCCTTTCATTCTCAATGCAATGCTATGGAACTAAACCGAGTAGAGAGTAGAGAGAGTAAAGAGAGAAAGAGAGATGTTGCGATGTTGCAACAACCTTTTCCACTAACTTTACTATAATACAACGTTAACGTCTCTGTACATTCGGCAAAAGTAATATATCTGTATATCTGTATACACATTGAGCTCTCTTGCCAGAACCGACACTTGTCTGAGTCTGGAAAACAATAAAAGCTTGAAAGCTTTCAACTCAGGTGATGCCGGCCTTACTATACCCCACAACTACCGAGTTGCGGATATTATATACGCTTTTTTCATTTACTTCCTTTCTTTCTAAGCAGAGTTTACGGAGTTTACCGAGTAGGGAAAGAAGGCCCGCGATCTCATTTTGGTCCGTGCAATACTTCTTCTTTTCGATTTATTTTCGGGCAACTCTTTACTGACTTTTATCTCC
The DNA here is from genome assembly GCF_020080835.1 of Cotesia glomerata. Lineage (NCBI taxonomy): Eukaryota > Metazoa > Arthropoda > Insecta > Hymenoptera > Braconidae > Cotesia > Cotesia glomerata. Next base: position 20,450,556 of record NC_058161.1, on the reverse strand, counting down.
AGTTAAAAAGGTTATTTTATGAATGCCCCTTTTGTTTTTATCTTTATTTTTTTTTTTCCAAAGGTAGAAAAAGGGCGAAGGGGAGGAGGAGGAAGAGGAGAGAATGATTCATTTGGATTAAAAAGTATTGTGACAGCTAAAGAGGGTGGAAATTTTTTTTAATGGTCCTGGGTTTGTTTCTTAGGGCGAGAGTTTGCTTGTCTTTATTTTCCAGAGGTAATTAAAGGGGTAATTAGTTTAATTTTTTCGGTCGGTGACTTTTTTTTCCGAGTCTTGTTTATTTACTTAACTTTATATCTTTCTATTGAGATTTTATTACAATAGAAATTTTTAATTAACGAGGTAAAATAGGGTAATTTATAATTTTTTTTTTCTTTACGGTTAAATTAACTTGTTTCATATAAAGTTTAATTTTTAATTAGGAAGCTTGATGTGTAAACAGTGATTAAAAATTGTTAGATTGAATATTGAATTTATATTAATATAATTGTAAGGCATTAATATTATACTAGCGACCAAGCGGTCACTTTGTGACTTCAGTGACTTGTTAAGTATAAATAAATAAAATTTAGATTTTTAAAATTATTTAAAAATATTTAAAATTAAATAATGAATTTTGTTAAATTACACTGTGCTTTGGTAAATATTGAGGTTTTTAAAAATATAAGCTCATCCTGATGTTACAATCATCAAGAGCTTTTATTCGAGTACCCGCATACATTTTTTATGTATTTTTAACTTCCCGCTACGAAAATCGAAGATTTTCAAAAATCGGGAAGTTATTGTTTTCACCCCGTTTTGCAAAAACCGAGTTTTCATCAGATCTCGACGTTTGAAGGTCACAGGAAGCTTCCCTGACTATCTCCGCGAGGTTGTCACGGTGTCTGTATGTATGTATGTATGTGTGTGTGTGTGTGTGTGTGTGTGTGTGTGTGTGTGTGTGTGTGTGTGTGTGTGTGTGTGTGTGTATGAAAGTATGTGAACCGCTTATAACCTTTGAACGGCTTGACCGATTTCATCGCGGTTGGTGTCATTCGAAAGGGCTTAACCAAACTTAAATTTTGAAAACTATTTGGACAAATTCAGATCAAAAGATTTTAAGAAATCATCAAAAAACTGAAAAAAAAAATTTTTTCAAATGTGGTTTTTTTGGAATAACTTTTAAACGGCTTGATGGTTCAATTCCAAAAACTAATCAGCTCTTAACCTCAAAAAACCACGTCAATCGCCATCAGTCCGGTCAAAATCGGTTGATTCGTTCGAGAGATATCGTGAACGAAAGAAAACCGAAAAAAGTGTTTTTTCGAAATAACTCCGAAATTTCTAGCGCGATTAATTCAAAATTTGAGATTCTTTGTGAAGCTGGAAAAACTGCGTCGAATGCTGCCAACCGCATGAAAATCAGTTTATTAATTCAAAAGTTATTGCGGTTTAAAAATTCAAAAAATAGTGTCATCAAACCCTCATCAGACTTTTGAGCTCGAAGAGCTCAAAAGCATAGGAAAGCAATCTCTTTGAGCTTGGAGAGCTCAAAATAACCCATAAATTGTATTTTTGAGCTCGAAGAGCACAAAAACGTCATTGGTGCAATTTTAAGCGCCTAAGTACACAGAAAAAAAAATTTCTTGACTGGAGAATAAAATTCTTGGCTCAAGTAAATTTCCGGGTACCCGAAGGAAGACCGAAGTTGTCTTGGCCGAAGTAAAAATTTTTCTTGAAATTCTATTCTTGGTGGAAGTAATTTTTCTTAATTCAAATTATCATAAATACTTGATACAATCAATTTTTATATTGGATCAAGATTTTTAGATACTTCAGGGAAGCAGCGCCACCTACTTCAGCTGAAAAAAAAATTTTCTCACCTTGAGAAAATTTTGCTCTTGAATATTTGATACCCATTTTAGATTATATTAGCACGCAATTATACATATTGAATGAAAGAAAATAGTTCAATATTATTTGATCTTCCCATTTGACATGTTTGTCAATAAAAATATTAATGAAAATTTATTATCGAGATATTTAATTTTTTGGAGCAAGAGAAAAATTTTCTCAAGACAAGAAAATTTACTTCTATCAAGAACTTAATTTTTTGGAGCAAGAGAAAAATTTTCTTAAAACAAGAAAATGTTCTTGATTCAAATAAATTGTCTTGGATCAAGATACGTATTTCTTGAAGCAAGAGAATTAATTTTGTTGAGATAAGTGAAATTTCTTGTGTCAAAAAAAAATTTTTTTTTCGCCCAAGAAAATAATTAGCAAGAAAAATATTTTCTTGGTTCAAGTGAACCATTCTTTCTGTGTATGGAATAAGCGGGAAGTTGCAGGGATGGCCTTCAGGGTCAACCGTTTTCCTAATTTTTTATATATACATACATATAATATATATAAATATATGAAAAATTAAAGTGGGTACTCGAATGAAAGGTCTTTATGAGTGTAACATCGAAATGAGCTTCTATCTTTAATAAATAATAGTTTTAAAAAACTAAAAACACGCTTTTTATAGAAAACCAAACTAAAAAATAGAAAATAAATTTAAATTAAGAATAGTGTTAAAAATTTCAATAAATATAAATTAATAATAGTGTAAATAAAAAAAATGTATTTTATTTTAAAAAAAGCGTGGGGTGCATGGTGTCAATAGTTATAAATATTTTATTGACAGATATGAGTAGAGTGATTATCATTTTGATAATATCTTAAAAAGCACCCCACGCTTTTTAAAATAAAATACATTTTTTTATTTACACTATTATTAATTTATATTTATTGAAATTTTTAACACTATTCTTAATTTAATTATATTTTCTATATTTGAGTTTGGTCTTCTATAAAAATCGTGTTTTTAGTTTTTTTAAACTATTATTTATTTTTTACTTTTTAGTTTGGTTTATTTATAAAAGCGTGATTTTTTAGTTTTTTTAAACTATTATTTGTTGATTATCAAAAATATTCAGGCGCGCAAATTACCCACGGAGAGTTACTGACATACTGACAAACTGACATACAAACTGACATACTAACTGACATACAAACTGACATACAAACTGACATACAAATGAAGCTAATATAAAGCGTGTAAATAATAAATATTATAAATACGGGGAATCAGAGTTCGATTTCGGAGAGGGAGCCTGAGAAACGGCTACCAGAACCAAGGAAGGCCGCAGGCGCGCAGATTACCCACGGAGAGTTACTGACATACTGACAAACTGACAAACAAACAAACTGACATACAAGTGAAGCTAATATAAAGCGTGTAAAAATGACAATAGTTCAAAAGATACAAAGTCATTTCTTAATTATGTAATATGAATAATATATATTTTAAAGATATAAGCTCATCCTGATGTTACACTCATCAAGAGCTTTCATTTGAGTACTCATATGCATTTTTGATATATTTTTCAAATACACATATATATATAATATATATAAATATATGAAAAATTGATGTGGGTACTCAAATGAAAGGTCTCGATGAATTTAATGTCAGGGTGAGCTTATAACTTTAAAAATATCATAAGTTGACAAGATACAATGTAATTTCTTAATTAATGACATTTTTTAAGATATAAACTCATTTCGACGTTACACTCATCGAGACCTTTCAATTAAGTACCCACATGGCATTTTTCATATATTTCATATGTATAGTATTTAAGAAATATATAAATATATGAAAAATTGATGTGGGTACTCAAATGAAAGGTCTCGATGAGTGTAACATCGAGATAAGCTTATATCCTTAAAAATGTCAATAGTTCTCGAGATACTAGGTCATTTCTTAATTATGTATCTAGAGATAGAGAATTTTCGAATGCAGCCTAAATATCATCATAAATTGACTAGCAATAATAATGATATGAAATAAAAATTTCTGACGAAAGTAAATTTAATTTACTATCAAAATTTCTAGCTTCTATTAAATTAAACGAGCTCACATAAGACTTTTTAATTAAAAATTAAACAACAAATGAAATTAAAACAGAGCGTCCAATTAAGAAAATAAAAATAACCAAAAAAAAGTACCGAGGAATGACCATGAATGATGATGATGATAATGAAAAAAGAAAAAATCTAAACAAATGTAGGATTATAAATATAAAACTAATTAGTAATTGCAGGTGGTAGTTAGACCGTGTAACCTCTTGGCAGTTATCCTGGTAATCGTGTCATCGACCTCTCATCCATCACTCTCGCCATAACAGCAGCCCCAGACAACTGACTCAAGCATCACCCTTTCTCTCTCATCCTTCTCCTTTCATACTGAGTTTTATTAGAATTACAATTACAATTACAATTACTAACAGAGTTGCTTACGCTCTTAATAATTGCTCGGCGCCTCGAATCATGCCAATTATAATTATGTAGCCTGATTAGAGACTAAGAGAGTGAATGGTGCATGGGAGCCTGCCACAGCTCAACACGCTAGAATAAAAAAGCGAAGAGCTGTAACTTAATAACACCAGAATAACAGAAACCAGAAAACATAAAACATAAAGCTCATATTATGTAATATAATGCTAACTCTTGTAAGCTATTCTCATTTGTTCCCTTCGAGCTACCTCGAGATACAATCCACGGGAATGCGTTTGTTTAGGCAAAATATAAACAGTAAACTTTTAACTGTAACCGAGTGTTGTTTGCTTTAAGTCCTCGGGTAGGGTTTTATACTACTCTGAATTTTTAGGGGGTGAATAATTAAAAAATATCAAGAGATAAATGCCAAAACATACTACGTGACTGCAGTGAATTGTGAACTATACATAGATAAAATTTGGATTGATGAAATAATGAATTTTGTTAAATTGCACTGTACTTTCTTAATTATTGATGATTTTAAAGATATAAGCTCATTCCGATATTAAGCTCATTAAAAGCTTTCATTTGAGTACTCACATGCATTTTTTATATATTTTTCATATATACATATATATAATATATATGAATATATGAAATATATGAAAAATTGATTTGAATCCGCAAATGAAAGGTTTTAATGAGTGTAATCTCGAGATGAGCTAATATCTTTAAAAATGTGAATAGTTCACGAGATACAAGGTAATTTCTTAATTGTGTAATATATATAATATGTATCTTAAAGATATAAGCTCATCTTAATGTTACACTCGTCAAGAGCTTTCATTTGAGTACCCACATGCATTTTTTATATATTTTATATATATAGTATTTGTGAAATATATGAATATATAAAATATATGAAAAATTGATGTGGGTACTCAAATGAAAGGTCTCGATGAATGTCATGTCAGAATGAGCTTATATCTTTAAAAACGTCAATAGGTCATTTCTGACTTATCTATCTAGAGATTTTTTGCATTTAACCTAAATACTTATCATAAATCTAAACTATACTCAGTCTAAAAATTTTTGAAAAATTATTGACTAGAATTTCAATTAAAAAACTTTGCTTTATTTATTACAAGAATGTAAGGGGGGTAAAAAATGAAGTTAGTTTGTACCATTATCGGGCTGACTAATTAACCAGCCCTGTAGTGTAGTTATTCAGTAGCAGCAGGGGTAGGTAAGGGAAAGGAGAGGGAGAGGTAATGTGTCAAAGTTGTGAATTAAATCGTAGCGAATTCATAAACTCCTGGGGCTGTTACCGAGTTTCCAAGTGGAAGTTACAAGTTGGGGTGTCGGTAGCGGTAGCGGTGTTGCTGTTGCTGTTATTGTTGCGCTCGGTTCCGGTGGGTTGTTTAGAGGTGGTAATGGGAAATATGTTCCAGGTGTCAGCGGGCTAAAGGATGTTAAGGTGGAAATACCCGAGGCGGTCGCAGTCGGGTCTCAAGTGACGCTCACATGCCGGTACGACCTCCAGAACGACGTTCTCTACGCGGTCAAATGGTACAAGGGCAAGGACGAATTTTACAGGTTTGTGCCCAAGGAACTGCCCCCGCTTCTCGTATTTGGGAACTTATTTGCTCATAATATTGATGTAAGTACTTTACTTTTTATTATTTTTTAAATCTTTGGCTCAAATTTTCTGAATTTTGGTTTTTTCTTTAAACTATTGATGGTAAAAAAAATTTTCTAATGGACTAATTGTATACCCCAGGCTCCAAGTTTAAATATAAAAAAAAAAAAAAAAAAGTTTGACTCGTATAAAAGGGCATGGAATTTCCTACCTTTTTATAACTTACTAACAAAAAATAGCTTTTATATATCTGTATGAATATATTCATGAATCTAACAAAGGGTTTTTAATTTCGAAATAAAACTTTAAGCATTAATGAATTTTTTTTCATTTTCCGAACATACTTTTTTATATAAAACTTATTTTATATTTATTGTAAAGTATTTATTGTAAAGTATTTTATATTTATTGTAAAGTAATTCCACCATTGATAAAAAACAAAGTTAATTTTTTTTAAGACCTTTGCACTTAAAAGGTAAAACTTTTTTAGTTTAAGAATTTTTCTACTCAAATTAAAAACATGCAATTCTTTAAAATTATTTATTTGATTTAAGTTAATTTTTTTGTGTGTGCATTATGGAAAATCTGCATAGGTAATATGAATTTCTATAGGAATCCACATAAGAACCTGTGGGTTCATGAATTCCTGTATGGGAAATCCACACCGGAAGTATGGATTCCTATAGTGAATTTATATAAGTGGAATAAACATAGCCCTTGTAAGAACGTGCCTTAGGCCAATGAGTAGCGTAGAAGACTGTCAACCATGAGGTACCGGGTTCAAATCCATCAGATGCGAGCAGTTTTTTCATGAGATAAAAATACAAAATCCGTTTTTTAGAATTAATTTCATTTAATACTTAATTAATGGCAATTACTTCATAATTATTGTTAATTTTTTAAATAAATTTTTTTTCGCCTGATTAATATGGGAATCTATGTAGGACCCTACCCTGAATTCCTATATAGGAAACTATATGGGAATCTATCCGAAAACGCCATGTGGAAATCCAAACTGGTTTCCCATACGGATTTTTTTTAATGGGATCGCTCTTATATTACGCTCATTAGCGATTGATATACATGTACTGTGTCGGGGCAATAAGTCCTGCGGATCACGTACTGTGTATAAAACGTGTGTGGATATATTATGCTGGTAATTATATTGAGGTTATGTTATTGGCATATTCATTGTGGAGCGAGAGAGAAATCCGGATGCTCTTTGACTTGTCGTCATATAAAGCAAGTGATATTGCAACATCAAGTACACCGATAGGACCTGCTTGTGTACCTATATCGTGTGTGTTTCCTCTATGTGGGAATTCCCAAGTGAACTCTGCACTTAAATTAAGTAGTACAAACGCGTTATAGGTACACATGATCGAGTTTCAATTATGCGGACTATAATAGTCTATTATTATTATTATTGTAGTATCTATTTTTTACAACGTTATAATCAACTTCTTGTTTCTTTAAGTACCTACATTCCAATAAGTATTAAAAATGAAATTTTTTTTTACATTTTCTACACTGATAGAAGGATTTGTTTATATTTAATATAAGCTTTATTAAATATTTATTAACATTTAATAAATTATTTATTAAATACGATTTATTATGAAGTTATTGCTATTAATTAATTATTAATTGAAATTAATTCTGAAAAACGGATTTTGTAATTTTATCTAATGAAAAAACTGCTCGCGTCTGATGGACCCGGTCTGAACCCGGTACCTCATGGTTGACAGTTTTCTACGTTACTCACTGGCCTAAGTCACGTTCTAACAAGGTCTATGTTTATTCCATTTATATAACTTCACTATAGGAATCCATACTTCCGATGTGGATTCCTATGGAAATTCATATTTTCTATGTGGATTTTCCATATAGGAATCCATGTATCCGCAGGTTCCCATGTGGATTCCTATGGGAATCCATACTTCCTATGTGGATTCCTATGGGTTCCTATACGATTCCAAACTTTCCTATGTGGATTCCCATATAAACTCATGTGGATTTTTTTGATAAGGTGCCCCTATCAAAAAAATCCATATGGGAAACCAGCCTGGATTTCCACATGACGTTTTCGGATAGATTCCCATATGGTTTCCTATATAGGAATCCAGGGTAGGATCCTACATAGATTCCCATATTAATCAGGCGAAAAAAAATTTATCTAAAAAATTAAAAATAATTATGAAGTAATTGCTATTAATTAAGTATTAATTGAAATTAATTCTGAAAAACGGATTTTGTAATTTTATCTTATGGAAAAACTGCTCGCGTCTGATGAACTTGAACCCGGTACCTCATGGTTGACAGTCTTCTACGCTACTCACTGGCCTAAGTCACGTTCTTACAAGGTCTATGTTTATTCCACTTGTATAAATTCACTATAGGAATCCATACTTCCTATATTTTTTATATGGACCATAAAAAGCCCGTGATCATTTATTACCCGATACGTTTATTACCCGAAAAAAGCAATAAAATAATTTTTCCTTTGTTAAAAAACGGAAACATGTATGACGGGCGTGGGTAAAAAGGGTGGAGGATGCTTTTCGGCAATTTACAGCACGGCGCCCCTGGTCAACCACTGCGCGTAAATTGTGCTCGTACTATTCTGAACGAACAAGAGGTGGATTGTTGAGGGGAGGTGTTACTATTACTATTGAACAAAATTTCAATGCGCGTGCCAGTTACATACCGGGAAACCCGACTAAATTGATTGTAGATGATTTACATCCTGCAACGGGTATTATATATGTATTAATTTAATGAATTTCATAAATTTTGTTATTATATATGCTCATCGTAATAACAGTCCTGCACTACGGTAGTATGTTACGAATATATGGGTAATAGTTCAAAGCCAAAGAGAAATTTTCAATAGACAAACTAACCACTGGGATAAACCTTATTAATAACAATGATAATAATAATAATAATAATAATAATAATAATAATCAATCATTGGTACTATATTATGATTAATTCATTACTTTAATTGATTTCATTTGTTACAAGGGATTAGATTTTCTGAGTGTGGATTTAATTTTAAATTCCTCGAACAGTACACGGAAAATGAATTATCCAGAGCTTGGAGCCGTAATTAACGAAATTCTATTCTATGACAATTTGAGCCGCTAAATTATATTATTATAATTATAAAATTGTTCAAATGGACGTAAATAAATTTTTTTATATAATAAGCAGTGATAGGATTTGTTTATATTTAATATAAGCTTTATTAACTGTTAATAAACATTTATTAACGGTTAATAAATATTTGTTAACTGTTAATAAATATTTATTTGAAATAAAAAACATAAATAACTATTTTATTTTGACACTTTTTGTAACCCTATAGCTGAAATATATGATAATAATTCAATTCACTAAATAAATTAACGTTTTTAATATTTAAAAATATGAAAGATATTTATAAGCTAAGATAGAATTTGGTATTTTACAATAAACAGTATAAAAATGTAATATAATTAATGCAAACTAGCAACCTTGCAGTCACTATGTATGATTGCCGTGACTTGTGAACTATAAATAAACAAAAATTTTGCTTCATTAAATAATGAATTTTGTTGAATTGCACTGTATTTTTTTAACTATTGACGTTTTTAAAGATATAAACTCATCCCGATGTTGTACTCATCAAGAGCTTTCACTTGAGTACCCACTTGCATTTTTGATATATTTTTCATATATACATATATTTAATATACATAAATATATAAAATATATAAAAAATTGGTGTGGGTACTCAAATGAAAGGTCTCAATGAGTGTAATGTCATGGTGAGCTTATATTTTTAAAAATATCATTAGTTGACAAAATACGTCATTTCTTAATTAATGACATTTTTTAAGATATAAGCTCACCAAGACATTACACTCATCAAGATCGTTCATTTGAATACCCACATGCATTTATGATCGCATATTTTTCATCACATCTATATAATATAGATAAATATATGAAAAATCGATGTGGGTACTCAAATAAAAGGTCTTGATGAGTGTTACATCAAGATGAGCTTAATTTTCAAAAATGACATTAGTTGACGAGATAGCGATGTAAGTTCTAAATTATTGACATTATTAAAGATATAAGCTCGTCCTGACATTCTACTCATCAAGAGCTTTCATTTGAGTACTCACATGCATTTTTGATATATTTGTCATATATACATATATATAAATATAAATTATATGAAAAATTGATGTGAGTACTCAAATGAAAGGTCTCGATGAGTATAATGTCATGGTGAGCTTATATCTTTGAAAATGTCAATAGTTCTCAAGATACTGGGTCATTTCTTCTTAATTACTGACATTTTTAAAGATATAAGCTCATCCTTATATTACATTCATCAAGAGCTTTCATTTGAGTACCTACATGCATTTTTGATATATTTTTCATATATACCCATATATAATATATATAAATATATAAAAAATTGATGTGGGTACTCAAATGAAAGGTCTCGATGAGTGTAACATCAAGATGAGCTTATATCATTAAAAATGTCAATAGTTCACAAGATACAAGGTTATTTCTTAATTATGTATCTAGAGATAGAGTATTTTCGAACAAATAACCGATTTTATCATATGACTATCCTAGAGAAAAAATTAATCTTATTCTGTTAATAAATATTTTTCAACTATTTATAAATATTTATTAAAATTTAATAAATTAAATAGTTGTCTTCAAATAAATTAAATTATTAATAATTAATAAATCTTTCTATCAGTGTAGAAAGCTAAAAATAAGTGAGAATTATATTTAAAAAAATCTTTTGAATGAATTCTTGTATAGTAAACGTAAATTGTTTAACCGACAATAAATAAGAGTAATAAAAATTGATTACAGAGGACCACAAGTGATGCTCACCAAGTAACGATAACGAACGTAACAAACGAAATGGAGGGAAAATATCGCTGTGAAGTAACGAACGACATACCGGACTTTCATACACTGCGAAAAGTTGGATACATGCACGTAGTCAGTGAGTAGTCGGCTCGGCTCGGCACAGTAGAGTAATAATAATAATAATAAGGAAAAAAATAATTAAAAAATGCTTTAGAGAACAATAAAATATAATGTTAGTTTAAATTGAGTGTAGAATAGTTGAGTTAATATTAAAGGTACATAAGGTTTATAAGTTGGAAATGGTTGAATCGTCGACGTAGACGTTACGCGCCATTTCAGATCCTCTGTTGGAGCAAAGTACCTTATACACCTTTACTTATATACCTTATAGTAGTAACAGTGTAAGAGTACCTCCAGTTTTTCCCAGTGGAACATTCTCAACAGATGGGGCAATATATTTCCAGGTCTACCTCAAGGTAGTCCCGAGGTGCTCGTTGAGAAGCAGAGATACGCGATTGGGGAGACAGTCAAAGCCAACTGTACCACTCCACCCAGTAATCCAGCCACTAATGTCACTTGGACTGTCAACGGAATTCCGGTAATACTCTCCCTTTTTTTTCTGTCTATACTCTTTCTTCTTTCCTCTATATTACTATTGCTCTTGCTATTACTATTATACTGTTCCTACTCCCGTTCGTTATATTACTTCTCAAATAAAAACTAATGATAATTAGATCTTCTGGATCAAATCGACCCGCTAACTTTCTTTTCTATTATTACTCTATTTTTTAATTACTTCTTTTTGATAAGTTTATTTGGTGTTTTACTTAAAGTTTGCTGACTAGCAAGTGGGTTTCAATTAAGTCAATTATAATTTAAATAGAAAATTTTTAAAAGACCGAGAGATTTTTTATTATTTAATAAATCATGTTTTTAAAGATATAATCTCATCCCGATGTCAGGCTCATCAAGAGCTTTCATTTGAGTACCCACATGCATTTTGGATATATTCTTCATATATACATATATATATATATATATAATATATGAAAAATTGATGTGGGTACTCAAATGAAAGGTCTCAATGAGTGTAACATAGGGATGAGCTTATATCTTTAAAAATGTCAACAATTCACAAGATACAAGGTAATTTCTTAATTAATGACATTTTTTAAAATGTAAGCTCATCCCGATATTACACTTATCAAGAGCTTTCATTTAAGTACCTACATGCATTTTTGATATATTTTTCATATATACATATATATATAAATATAAAATATATAAAAAATTGATGTGGGTACTCAAATGGAAGGTCTCGATGAGGGTAATGTCATGGTGAGCTTATATCTTTATAAATGTCAATAGTTTACAAAATAGAAGCTCGTTCCTTAATTACTGACATTTTTAAAGATATCAGCTCATCCTGATATTACACTCATCAAGAGCTTTTATTTGAGTACCCGCATACATTTTTATATATTTTTCATATATACATATATATATATATATATATATATATATATATATATATATATATATATATATATATATACATATATATAATATATATAAATATATGAAAAATCGATGTGGGTACTCAAATGAAAGATCTCGATGAGTGTAATGTCATAGTGAGCTTATAACTTTAAAAATATTATAAGTTCACAAAATACAATGTAATTTCTTAATTAATGACATTTTTAAAGATATAAGCTCATCCTGATGTTACACTCATTAAGACCTTTCATTTGAGTACCCACATGCATTTTTGATATATTTTTCATTTATCCATATATGTAATATATATAAATATATAAAATATATGAAAAATTGGTGTGGGTACTCAAATGAAAGGTCTCGATGAATGTAACATCAAGATGAGCTTATATCTTTAAAAATGTCAATAGTTCTCAACATACAAGATAATTTCTCAATTATATATCTATAGAGACTTCGAATGCAGCTTCAATAATCATAATAAATTAACTATTGATAAGACTGATATAAATATAAAACCCTTAAAAAGGCTCAGGTTCAAGTTACGGCCTTTTCAATAAATTTTTCGAGGACAAATGCGATAAAATTTACAAAAAACTTACCCAACGGTGAAAAAAACAAAGCCCTCTAATTAACAAGCCGTAAACTCTGATCCGTGGAGTGCCGCCCCCCTAGCTCTGAAAAATATAATGTTAGACATATTTATAACTCATCTAAGTTTATTACATTACCCCGGTGCGATGAAATTTAGTAATAACCTAGGAAATATATTAACGTAAATGTTATGTTATAGTCCCACACTGATGCAGCAAAAGCTTAAAGCATGAGAATATTACAGTACTAGTTGTGTTGTGTTGGGTCGCTAGTCGCGGTTGCATAACAAGATGCCATTTCACGAATTACTGAGCCACTACTACCTTGGGAAATATATATATATACATACATTTACTGATTTTATATCCACCTTTATCACCTTCTTCATCATCTCAACAGACTTCCGGTTTCTTTGAGGTTTTATAATCATGTAATATCTGTACTTGACCAGTAAACCAGCAAACTATCTACCTTAGGACCACCGACACTACTAAAAATTATTATAATAATGAATTTAAATTTTTTTATTAACGAGGTGCCTGAGAATTTATAAGCGCGCTTGTATTATTATTATTTTTATTTTTAAACTAGCTTCTATATATTAATTTTCATTCTCTCTACAACTCAATGGGCTACGGGGTAAGGCAATAATAATAATAATGATAATAATAATAATAATAATAATAATAATAATAATAATAATAATAATAATAATAATAATAATAATAATAATAATAATCTAGACGTGTGGTGTGTTGTATATTGCTAGTACAAGAGTGCACTACCTTAGGTAGAATCTGTTGCAGGAAGTGACAAGATCCCTACCCGTGAGTAGGCTATAAAATGACTGAGGGAAAAACTCAAGGAGACTATCTCACCTTTTTGAGTTAATTAGTTCTTTACACGACGTTGTTACCTTGTAATAATCTTAAAGGGCTTATTTAATGGGCACATGCATCACGTTAATAAAAACCCGCGACAGACTTACGTAATTGCTCGATTTTTATCCGTGGAATTTCTTAATGTGAGAATACGCCTTTGAGATTTTCATCACCGAGTTCTCTTTGTTTTGTTATTTATTTATTTATTTATTTATTTATCTAAACGACTATCGGCGATATTTACTAGAATAAAAATTGTAAATGTGATTTACTAGCAACCGTTCAGTCACTATGAGACTTCCGTGACTTGTGAAACTAGAAATAAATAAAATTTTGCGTTATTAAATAATAATTTTTGGTACATTCCACTGTACTTTCTTAAATATATAAAATATATGAAAAATTGATGTAGGTATTCAAATGAAAGGTCTCGATGAGTGTAATGTAGGGGTGAGCTTATAACTTTAAAAATATCAATAGTTCACGAGATACAAGGTCATTTCTTAATTATTGACATTTTTAGAAATCTAAGCTCATCTTGATGTTACACTCATCAAGAGCTTTCATTTGAGTACCCACATCAATTTTTCATATATCTATATACCTTACATATATGTATATATGAAAAATATATCAAACATGCATGTGGGTACTCAAATGAAAACTCTTGATAAGTGTAACTTCAAGATGAGCTTATATCTTTAAAAATGTCAGTAGTTGACAATATACAATGTAATTTCTTAATTGATGACATTTTTCAAGATATAAACTCATTTCGATGTTACACTCAAGAGCTTTCATTTGAGTACCCACTTGCATTTTTGATATATTTTTCATATATACAAATATATAAATATATAAAATATATGAAAAATTGATGTGGGTATTCAAATGAAAGATCTCGATGAGTGTGACATCGGGATGAGCTTATATCTTTAAAAATATCAAGATTTCACAAGATACAAGGTCATTTCTTAATTATGTATCTAAAGATAGAGTTCTTAAAAATTATTTACTAAAAGAAAAATTTAAAATTTGGTTAAATCATTCTTAAAACATTTTAATTGAAGATATGATTTAATTATTTTAATATATTTTAATTGAACCCTTTATATTAATAAAATTTTTAATTATTTTTATAATTGTTTTTTTTTTAAGGTAAATTCAAGCTATCACCGCAGCATACCACTGGGAAGCGACAATCAAACTCGAGCTTACGCGGAGCTTGATTTTGAAATAACGCAAGACAGCTTCACAAGCGGAAAACTAAAGATCATTTGTCATGTTAATATTTTCAAACTTTACAAGAGGGAGGCTATTGCGACGGTTGAAGAAGAACGCCCGAGACTGGCCTCTGTACTTGGGACAAGAGATTCACCTCACACTAGTACTATTTTCAATTATAACTTCTAACCAATTTTAATTTATAATTTATAATTTCGTTGTTTATATTCTCAGTAAGTTTATTAAATTAAATCACTAAAAAAAAAATAATATAAAATTTATCGAGATTTAATTTTTTTTTAATTTTAGTTTTCCCAATATTCGTCAAAATTCTTTATTTTAATTTAATATAATTTAAATAATTTAATAATTGATGGTTTTTACTTATTTAATAAAATAAAGTAATAAAATGACTTTGGTATTTATTACTTGCCGGAATAAATAAACAGATTTGGCAATAGCAAGCTTGATTATACCCATAACCTGAGACGTGGATAAGTGTGTGAGTTAAACATTTCTCTCTGTAACTATATTTCTATCCTTTTGTTTTTTCTCAGCTGTTGACGCGATGTTGTCAAATCTTTATTCGAATAAATGGCTGACGATAAAACAGTCACAAACATAAAATTTGACTTTAAATATTCCAAAAATTATATCGGTAATGTATTATTATTAAATTGTTTTAATATTTTGCAATAATCCAAGTTTCTTGTGTATAGTATTTTGTCCGTTAAAGTTGGGAGGATAATATTGAAAAAAATAATTAAAGTCTCGACAAAACGTTTGTCCGCCATAAGAGCCCGTGTATAAGGAGATAAAATATGTGATTTTTAAAATTTAATATCTAAGTAACTAAACCGTTAATTTTTTTTTAAATTTTGGGATTAGATAAATTACGTATTTATTTATACGTATACTTAATTTCAAAGCTCAAAGTTGGAAATTATTTTTTTAATTAAATTCGCTCGCACCTCCTTAAAGCCTAGTTACCCGGAATTGGCTATTAAAGCAAATTAACTTCTCACCTATCCATTAAATAATAAAAAATATTTTTCCTATCTGACTATTTCCTTAATTTAAAATTATTGGAGCATTAAATTTGCTTTATAAAAAAATAATTGATTATTTTGATGGTATCAGCATCACAAATTATAAATTATAAATTACAAATAATTTAAAATAAATAAATAAATACCAATAATAATAATAAATAATAATATCAATATACTATTACAGATGTAGGATCAAAACACACCGCAGAATGGGTGTTGTGCGTGGTAACAGCCGCTAATTTGGTGCTTCGCGGTCTCAGATAACACCGATGAGCCAGCACAATTTACTCTTCGCCAACAAGTTACCCAGGAGATAAATAAACCGCCGCATCCCTACGCTGGAGCCTACGTCCACTTAAATCAAACAAGTGATCGAACAAGTGAATCAAATTAATGATAATAAAAGTTAATTAATAAATTAATAAATTAAAAATTTAATAAAAAAATAATGAAATAAAATGGATTGCGTTATTCGTGTAAATAGAATAATTTACGATTAGCGAATATCTTAATAACAAACATTTAAAAAAATCGCCTATTATATTAAATTAAATTCAATTAATATAATAGCGAATTTATTTAGTCGCACTGTCACCTGCGACTGTCTAAATAATTGTGTTAGATCACCAATTACCCCGACCCCTATCGATATTTATTATTAACTAATTATATATGTATTATAATAAATAAAATGAAACAAAAATTAAAATAATATTAATATAAATATGTAATGGTGTTTTCTATCCTGACACATGATTATTTTGATACCTCCGATAAAATGACAATTTTAATAATTAATGTAGCTTACACGATACGTCCTTCTAGTTATTGTTTTATTATTTATATTTATTATTGTAATTATTATTATGATTATTATTATTATTATATGGATGCTGTTATGAATATTGTTTATAAATATTTATTTGGATATATAAAATAAACTATTGATTCTTCGTTAAGTTGTGGATTATTTTTAACCAAAAATTTTAAATAATTTTTATTTGAGCTGGGAAGTTTTTTAATTTTTTATGAATTGAGTAAATAAAGATAGTTAGATTTATTTTTATGAAAAAAATATTAAATTTTAAATATTTAAATCTATAATTTAAATTCTGGATTGAATATTAAAAAATTTGAAATTAAATTTAAAATAGATTATTTGAATATTTTTTGAATTTTGAATTATAAAAAACTTAGAATATTATTTTAATTGGAAAAAAAAAAATAAATTAATAAATACTACACGGAGAAAAAAATATTGTTAGAATAAGCATACGTATCGTTATTCTGACTATACGCCGTATAGTCATTTTTCTTAGAGATATACGCTGTATAGCCAATTCAGCTATACAGCGGATAATCAAAATGACGATCCATATCATTATTTTAGCGTTACATTTAGTTAATTCAACTATACAGATCCTCACGTTAATGAAACAGTTGCCTGTTTTGACGAAACTACATATATTTACAAGAGCTATTCTCTGTATGCTTTTAAGTGAAACAAATGAATCCCTAAATCAGAAATCCGGATTGTTATTTTAAGGAAACGTCATTTGAGGATACGTTGGATAGTCATTTTAACAATATTTTTTTTTCCGTGTAGCAGTCACTATGTGACCACCGTGAATTCTGAAGTATAAATGAATAGAATTTTGGTTTATTAAATAATGAATTTTGTTAAATTGCACCGTACTTTTGTAAATATTGACGGTTTTAAAGATATAAGGTCATCCTGATGTTACACTCATCAAGAGCTTTCATTTGAGTACCCACATGCATTTTTGATATATTTTTCATATGTACATATATGTAATATATACAAATATATAAAATATATGAAAAATTGATGTGGGTACTCAAATGAAAGGTCTCGATGAGTGTAACATCAGGATGAGCTTATATCTTTAAAAACGTCAATAGTTCACAAGATACATGGTCATTTCTTAAATATTGACATTTTTAAAAATATAAGCTCATCCCGATGTTAAACAAATATAAATAATGCTGTGAAGCGGGAAAGAATAGGAGTCACGGTAATTATTACGTGAAGCGTTCCACATTCACGTAACAGGATATTGGTAGGAAAGGATTGAAAAAGGAATGTGAAGAGGATCATCTTAATGTGAGTTTATAGACACTCATCAAGAGCTTTCATTTAAGTACCCACATTAATTTTTCATATATTTATATATATTACATATATACGTATATGAAAAATATATCGAAAATGCATGTGGGTACTCAAATGAAAGGTCTCGACGAGTGTAACATCAAAATGTGCTTATATCTTTAAAAATGTCAATAATTCACAAGATACAAGGTAATTTCTCAATTATGTATCTAGAGATAGTGCATTTTCGAATTCAGCCTAAATACTTATCATACTAAATTAACTATCGGTGCGAATGATATAAACCTTGAAAAGGCACAAATTCAAATTATGACCTTTGCAATGACACTAAAGCTCACTATAAAATCCAATTTTATCGTATAACTATCCTGAAGACAAATATTTTCTTATTCTCTTAATAATATAGATAACTTCTGAATTATAAATTTCAAGAAAATTGATTTTTTAAATACATTTCATTTTTTCAATTAGGTAAAAATTGAAAGTTTTCAATTTCTTTATTTTTATTAATTAAATTAGAACCAAAAAATACTTTTTTAAAAATTGCACTTACAATTTTTCAACGAAAGAAAATTCTAAAAATGTTTACTTTAAATGTCGGCAAACTTCGCATAAAAAAAAACTCGAGATTTAAATTAAAGATCAATTATTTATTGATTAAAAGAAATGCGTAAATCTATCAATAAAATAAAATCTCAATATAAAATTAAGCAGCCTCTTTCTGCATTTGTCCTTGAATCTTCATGCTCATAACATCAATGGTGGCATCACGGATCTTGCTTTTTTCAAGCCCCAGCACCTGGATCTTCTCCATCTGCTCTGTTACATAAGCAACGCGTCTTGAAAAGTAATTTTTCGCATCTTCGACGTTTTTCTCGACAAAATATCCAGTCCCA
Organism: Cotesia glomerata; assembly: GCF_020080835.1. NCBI lineage: Eukaryota > Metazoa > Arthropoda > Insecta > Hymenoptera > Braconidae > Cotesia > Cotesia glomerata. Next base: position 20,431,441 of record NC_058161.1, on the reverse strand, counting down.
ATGTCCACTAGCACGTTCTCGGTGTCGGACATCCTTCCTGGTACGTACATAGACTCGGTAAGCGGCACGAGGATCTCTTTACCTTAATAATTAATTAAAATTAGAAATTTTGTTCAAAAAAAAAAAATTGGAGTAATTTTTTAATCAATTTAAATTTATAAAAAAAAATAAACAATAAATTTTGGCAAAAAAAAATTGATTTTTAAAAATAAAAAATTTAATTTTTTTTTAAATAACTTTTTAGAAAAAAATTTTTTTTTAAATAAAATAAAAAAATAATCAAGCTTGCTAAATTTAATGTCATGAATAAATGTACTTACTGTTAATAGATAAAATAATAATAATAATAAATTTAACAGATATTTAATAAATTTTAGAATTTTTTTTTTTTTTTCAATAAATTATGGCAAAAAAAAATTATAAAAAAAATTGACATAGAAATTTTAAAAAACAAAAAATTTTTTTAAAATAATTTATTTTTACAAATTTTTTTGTTAAAAAAAATAAAAAAATTCTTTATGAAAATTAAATTAGCCATTTAAAAATTTTTAGATTTTTTTTTTATTGAAAAAATTATTAAAAAAAAATAAAAAAAAATGTCACTTGTAAAAAACTTGAAAAACTGTTAGTGAAATTTTTAAAAAATATTTTTTTGCTTTAATTTAATTATTTAAAAAAAATCAAATAATTAAAAACGTCGGCTAACTTTAGTATCATAAATTCTTTAGTGACTAAAAATTTTTGACTCTAATTTTAAAAATGATTAAATATATGCTAAATTAATTTTCATATAATAAATAAATAAAAAATTACCTTTGGCTTCAGGTGTGACTTTGTCTAAACAAAAACCAGACTCTTGAAATTTACTCTGAGCTATTTTCAAAGTTTGAAGTGAATCTTGAAATACATTGAGCTCCTTGTCGAGTTGCTGCTTCAGTAAGGTTAATTGTTGCAAACTTAATTTGGTAAGATCGATTTGCTGGAGATGGGGAGCTTCAGACGCGGATATTGTTGACATTATACCGACTTAATCTAATTTAATTAAATCCAATTAACTTGACAATTAACAATCAACCAAACTATTGACTGACAAACAGTCACTAATTCTGATTACTGATTACGGATTACTGACTATTCTAATTCTAACCATAAATAGACAACAGATCAACAGTATACAGCACCTCTCTCTTGTTTCCTCTACGAAACCTATACCAGCGCCGATTATCCGTTAGTAACGACCGTTGGTAACATCAAATTTAAATTAATTATGATAATAAAGTCAGCTAACATTTATAATAATTTTTAGAATTTTTTTTGAATATTCTCTTAGTTCTTATTTATTTTCTCTAAACGTCAAAAAAATATAAAAATAAAATTCACAAACATCTGACGATTTTTAGGATTTATCTTATAAATAAAATTAATAAAAAGAAAAATTTTAAGAACTATAAGTGCAACTTTAAATTAATACTTAAATATTTCTAATTTTAAAAAAATGAAAGAAAAAATTTTTAATGTCAGCTGATTAAAAAATGAAAGATGTCTGTTAATTTCACTTTCATGATTTTTTATTTAATATTTATGTTTACATTACCTGTCAATTATCCAATTACTGCAATCCATTTTGACATTTTTATCCACTTAAAATTATTAAAATTATTTTTTTAATCACTTTAAATAATTATGAAAATTAATAATTAAGTTAGCCGACATCTAAAAATTTTATAATTTTTTTTTCATTAAAAAAATTATTACGAGTCAATAAAAAAAAATTTTATTTGTAGAAAAAAATTAAAAAAATTTCATTGAAAATTAAAGTTAGCAGTCACTTGAAAATTTTTTAATTTTATTAAACAAAAAAATTTGTTCCAAAAAATTATTTTAAAAAAATTGCATTTTTTGTTTTTTTAATTTCTTCATATCAAATTTTTTTTTTGTCAAAGTTTATTTGCTATAAAATTCTTAAAATTATTAAATATATGATAAATTAATTTTCATAAATTTCATTTGTAAAAAAATTGAAAAACTATAAGTGCAATTTTTTAAAAGTATTTTTTAGTTCTAAATAAATAAATGAAAAATAATCAAAAAATTATAAACGTCGGCTAAATTTAGTGTCATTAAATAATTCACTTCACTTTATTTAATTATTCACTTAATTTATTTAATTACTTTATTTATTTATTTATTCAATTCACTTTATTAATTTTTTCACTTCACTTTATTTATTCATTTCATTCATATATTCACTTCACTTTATTTATTTATTCACAAAACAATTTTATAAATGCACTATCACTAAAAATTTTTACTACTTAACTAAATAATAAAATTTAAACACTACTAACAATTACACAATGCATTAAAATATAATTAAAAATTAAAAAATTAAAACGCGCAAACTTATAATTGTCTATTTTAAATAATAACTGACTAAAAAAATCTGACACTTGTAATTAAGAATTAACTTTAAGCGCCCCGGTAAAAAGAAATCCTTTTTTATCGAAGATCGGCAGCAGAGTCGGCGCCTCTGCGTGATGTTGCTTAATTTATAGCCCCGGGGAGCGGAGTGGGGGGAGCTTTGAAGCTTCCTATTGGTCGGAGGCTCCGAAGCTTCCTATTGGTCCGGGTTTTCCCGCGCTTCTGCGCGGTAAATTTTAAATTACAAATTCCAAAAATGACATTGAAAATTTTTTTTTTAATTTTATAATAATAAAATTATTAAAAAAATTTAATTAAACAATTTTTGAATTATATTTTTTTATTAAAATTAATTTATTATAAAATTAAAAAAAATAACAGCTGTTAGTTTTTAATAAATAACCACGAGGTGTCTCTAGTATAAAATTTCTGTCATTATTTTATAACCTAGCAGAATAATAAAATGTTTATATATTTTATATATTTTTTTGTTACTTTTGTTGTTGTTAATTGGTAATAATTATTAAATTAACACTGTAAGTGTTTATTATATTAAAATCATGTGTATTTTTTTTTAATTAAAAATTTCGATAATTGAAAGTATGAAATAAATCAACCAAATAGTAAATAATAAATTAATAAGTCACATAAGAGTGATAAATTTATTTACAATAAAAAATTTCTTATAAATAAAATGAATCCGAGAAGAAATATTTTGATAGGAGATCCTCAGGCGAGGATTAAGCAGGCTGTTGACAGTGCAGCAGCAGTTGAAGTTAAATTTGCTGTGGAACCTATGAGGTACTTATCAATGACTATTAATTTATTGTATTGGAATGAAGTTCCTTATTTTATTAATTGGATTCATTTAATTACAGATATTATCGCTCGGGAATTGAAATGATTAGACAAGCTACTATTTATCGAGTTGAAGGTGATATAGAAGCTGCTTTCCATTTATATTTAAAATTTTTAACGTAAGTTTATTTTAATTAATTAGCAGACACTTGAGAATTTATGAAAATATAGTTAGCCGACATCTAAAATTTTTTATAATTTTTTTTATTAAAAAAGTTATTACAAAAAAATTTTAAAAAAATTTTTCAATTGTAAAAAAGTTCAAAAACTATAAATGCAATTTTTTAAAAATATTTTTTAGTTCTAATTTAATAAATTAAGCAAAATCAAAAAATCTAAAATGTCGGCTAACTTTATTATAATTGAGAATTTCTTAATTTTTCTAGAAAATTATTTTTAAAAAATTGCATTGATAATTTTTCATTATATTAAAGTTAGCAGTCACTTGACAATTTTTTAATTTTATTTATTCTAAAAAATTGAATTTTTAATTTCTAAATTTAAAATTTTTTTGCCATAATTTATTTGTTTAAAAAATTCTTAAAATTATTAAATATCTGCCAAATTAATTTTTTAGTTTCTAAAGATGGGATTTTTTAAATAAATTTATCTTGCAATAATTTAAAAAAATTATAAAATGTCTCAATTTTATTATAACTAATTTTTAATTTCTTTCAGAATATTTATAGAAAAAATAGACAAGCACCCGCAGTATAACACAATCAACAAGGGCCCGGTAAAAACAGAAATAAAAGAACTCCTCCGTGAAACTCTGCCAATCGTAGAAAGTCTAAAGCAACAGTTGCTTGAAAAATATAATTCAGATGCGAAAAAATATCATGAAGAAAAAGAACGACTGGAAACTGTTGCTGAGAAACCTGTTGAGGAAAAAATAAGGTTTTGGTTAATTTTTAATTTAATACTACTGTGTTATTTTATTTTATTTTTTTTTTTTTTTAAATAAATAATTCTCAATTTTCAAGCGTTAAATAAATTTATTTTAAAAATTTTTAAGTGTTCAAATACCAGACGACTCAGAAAAAGACAAAAAGGGTCTTAGAGACATTATTGTCCCTACGAAAATCATCAAAGAATTTTTGACTCTAGCTTACGTTAATACTGCCAGCAATAAAGAGACTTGTGGAATTTTAGCTGGAAGATTGCAGCTAAATAGACTTACTATTACTCATTTGCTAATTCCAAAGCAAAGTGGCTCCTCTGATTCCTGTTCTACCCAAAGTGAGGAAAAAATCTTTGAGTATCAGGACCAACATGACCTTATTACTCTCGGGTGGATACATGTAAATATTTTATGACATTAAAGTTAACAATTAGTTGATCATTTTTTAATTTTATTTATCAAAAAAATTATTTTTTAAAAATTGAATTTTTAATTTTTTTTCCATTTCTAAATTTCAATTTTTTTTCCTAATTTTTTTTGCCTCAATTTATGTGTTAAAAAAATTTTTTAAATTATTTATAAAAAATTGAATTATTAATTTTTAACAAATTTCTAAATTTCAATTTTTTTCCCTAACTTTCTTTGCCATAATTTATTTGTTAAAAAAATTTTTTAAATTATTTATAAAAAATTGAATTTTTAACTTTTTAAAAATTTCAAAATTTCAATTTTTTTTGCCATAATTTATTTATTAAAAAAATTTTTTTAATTATTTATAAAAAATTGAATTATTAATTTTTAACAAATTTCTAAATTTCAATTTTTTTTGCCATAATTTATTTGTTAAAAAAATTTTTTTAATTTTTTATAAAAAATTGAACTATCAATTTTTAAAAAATTTCTAAATTTCAATTTTTTTTCTTAATTTTTTTCGCCATAATTTATTTGTTAAGAAAATTCTTAAAATTATTTATAAAAAATTGCATTTTTAATTTTTTTTAAATTTCTAAATTTCAATTTTTTTTTTGCCTTAATTTATTTGTTAAAAAAATTTTTGAATTATTTATAAAAAATTGCATTTTTAATTTTTTAAAATTACTACTTGTCAATTTTTTTTTTTTAATTATTTCTCACCAAAATTCTTGAAATTATTAAATAAGGTAAAAGCCCCAATATATGATCATGTACCAGTATATGATGACTCCATGTATTTGTATACCTATATTTGTGAATATAGATATACAAATACATGGAGTGAACATATACTGGTACATGACCATTTATTGGGGCTTTTACCTTATCTGCTGAATTAATTTTCAAAAGTATTTTTTGAATTTATAAAATCTGACTACGTCAGATTATTTATTTATGCAACAAATTGTATTAATAATTATTACACAATATATAAGTTATATTATTTCCACTAATCAAAGACCAAGATTTTACGCCATTGAAGTTGTATGATTATGTGTACTTGTTATTTGTTTTGAAGCATATTATAAGATTGGCTGCTACTTCGCAGTTGTTAGCTCCCTTTTCAGCTGAAATTTTATTATAATTTATTATTTTTTTATTATAAATTGAAAATAATTATCACTTACCTTCCGGAGCGCAATCACTCACTACGCCGTAAAGTTTGTCACCAATATCTTTTGGTTTTTTATACTCATCTACGAAAACGTCGATAGCTTCTTTGGCCTTTGTTAGGTCAATCTTATTGTCTTTGATCTAAAAATTTATTATTAAATGACATTAAATTACATAATTAAGAAATTATCTTGTATCTTGTGAGCTATTGACACTTTAAAGATATAAGCTCATGCCGATGTTACACTCATCCAAACCTTTCATTTGAGTACCCACATCAATTTTACATATATTTCATATATTTATATATTCCACAAATATCATATATATAAAATATATAAAAAATACCATGTGGGTATTTAAATGAAAGGTATCGATGAGTGTAACATCAAGATGAGTTTATATCTTGAAAAATGTTATTAATTAAGAGATGACATTGTATTTTGTGAACTATTGACATTTTTAAAGATATAAGCTCATCCCGATGTTACACTCATTGAGACCTTTCATTTGAGTACCCACATCAATTTTTCATATATTTTATATATTTATATATTCCACAAATACCATAGATATAAAATATATGAAAAATGCCATGTGGGTACTTAAATGAAAGGTCTTGATGAGTGTAATATCAAAATGAGTTTATATCTTAAAACATGTCATTAATTAAGAAATGACATTGTATCTTGTCAACTGATGATATTTTTAAAGATATAAGCTCATCCCGATGTTACACTCATCAAGACCTGTCATTTGAGTACCCACATCAATTTTCTCATATATTTTATATATTTCACAAATACCGTATATATAAAATATATCAAAAATGCATGTGGGTACTCAAATGAAAGCTCTTGATGAGCCTAACATCGAGATGAGCTTATATCTTGAAAAATATCATTACTTAAGAAATGACATTGTATCTTGTGAACTATTGACATTTTTAAAGATATAAGCTCATCCTGATATTACACTTATCAAGACCTTTCATTTGAAATTTCATCTTTGAGATTTCATCCACATCAATTTTTTATATATATTTCATATATTTATATATATATATATATATATATATATATATATATATATATATATATATATATATATATATATATATATATATATATATATATATATATATATATATATTATATATATGTATATATGAAAAATATATCAAAAATGCATGTGGGTACTCAAATGAAAGCTCTTGATGAGCCTAACATCGGGATGAGCTTATGTCTTAAAAAACGTCATTAGTTAAGAAAGTACAGTGCAATTCAACAAAAATCATTATCAAAGTTATATTTTATTAATTTACTTACAAAACCGGAGTTTTCAAAGACACATCCTACGAAACACTTGATTTCATCATTGTCCATATTACCTTGCATCATCCGACCCATGTTTTCTGTAATTTAATTTTCACATTAATACTGACAACTTTTTTATTTTTTTTTAAATTAAACATCCAGACCTACAAACCTTCAGAAATTTTATCCATGCATTTAGGCGCATTGGCGTCAAAGTATTTCTTGAAAGGACATTCTCGTTTTTGAATTGATTTAGCGTCCGCCTAAGTAAAAAAAAAAATCACGAAAATAATTTTCAAATTAATTTTTTAATTAATAAAATAAATAAAGTCTTACAAAAGCGAGCACTGCGAGCAAAACTCCAAAAGAGATAATCGTATAGCTGTTCATTTTAAAAATAAAATTCTACTGGTACTGATAAGTTACGTTAGCTCTTGTATTTATATTGCAGAAATTGATAATAAATTACAGTCAGTAGTTACAATGACGTACAAAGGAAGTCTATTCATTTTGATCTTAATAATGATCAACTATTAATTTAATTACACTGTTATGTATCCATTTTTATTTGCTGCATTGTCATGCTTGTAATAATTTAAGAATTACGTCAAATATTCAATGGGTACATTGAGTTCTAACGAGTTTTAAATTGCTCACTATATTTATTAATTGATTAATTAATTAATTGACAAATTTATTTTACAGACTCATCCGACTCAAACAGCATTTTTGTCCAGTGTAGATCTTCACACGCATTGCGCCTATCAATTTATGATGTCTGAAGCGATTGCAATTGTTTGCGCGCCTAAATGTGAAGAGTAAGTCTTGGTTAATTTATTTATTTACTAAAATTCATCGGGACCTTTCATTTGAGTACCTACATCAATTTTTCATATATATATATATATATATATATATATATATATATATATATATATATATATATATATATATATAAATTTTATAAATATGTATATATAAAAAATATATAAAAAGTGCATGTGGGTACTCGAATGAAAGCTCTTGATGAGTGTAACATCAAAATGAGTTTATATCTTAAAAAATGTCATTAATTAAGAAATTACATTGTATCTTGTGGGCTATTAACATTTTTAAAGATATAAGCTCATCTTGATGTTACACTCATCGAGACCTTCCATTTAAGTACCCAAATCAATTTTTCATATATTTCTTATATTATATATGAATATATGAAAAATATATAAAAAATGCATGTAGGTACTCAAAAGAAAGCTCTTGATAAGTGTAACATTAAAATGAGTTTATATTTAAAAAAATTTCATTAATTAAGAAATTATATTGTATCTTGTCAACTATTGACATTTTTTAAGATATACGCTTATCCCGATGTTACACTGATCGAGACCTTTCATTTGAGTACCCACATCAATTTTTCATATATTTTATATATTTATATATATTATATATATGTATATATGAAAAATATATAAAGAGTGCATGTGGGTACTCAAATAAAACCTCTTGATGAGTGTAATATCGAAGTGAGTTTATATCTTAAAAAATGTCATTAATTAAGAAATTTCATTGTATTTTGTGAACTATTGACATTTTTGAAGATATAAGCTCATCTTGATGTTACACTCATCGAGACCTTTCATTTGAGTACCCACATCAATTTTTCATATATTTTATATATTTATAAATATTATATATATGTATAAATGAAAAATATATCAAAAATGCATGTGGGTACTCAAATGAAAGCTCTTGATGATCGGAACATCGAGATGAGCTTTTATCTTCAAAATTGTCAATAATTAAGAATTGACATAGCTATCTTATCAACTAATGATATTTTTAAAGATATAAGCTCACCCTGACACTACACTCATCGAGACCTTTCATTTGAGTACTCACATCAATTTTTCATATATTTTATATATTTATATATACTATATATATGTATATATTCTAGCACAATTAAAAATAAATAATGAAATATTCAATGAACGTCTGCGTATTAAACTTGTAACTACATTAATAACTTCAATCTTTGACTATTGTTGCGCGGCGTTTACGAATATTTCGAATAAATTGCAATCAAAGTTACAGAGGAAGTTGAATTCATGTATTAGATTTATCTACAAAATTCCGAAGTACGAACATGTAACTCCTTACGTCAAAAAATTAGGTTGGCTAATGCTTGGAGCAAGACGAGACTATTTCATTGCCTGTTTGTTTTATAAAGAAATTCGACTAAATTATCGACAGCTATTTGGCTCAAAATTAAATTTTTTACCGGTGGCATTGCGTAGAGGTGATGTCAGAGAGGACTATCTCCGCCTACCACAGGCGAATTGTGTCATGTATGACAATTCATTTTTAGTTCATGGCATACGAATTTGGAATGCTCTGCCAGCTGAGACTGTGGCTGTGGATAATTTGGTTGAATTTAAAAATGCTTGCTTCAATCATTTCTTTCAATGTGATACTTAAATTTGAATTAAATTTGAATTAAAATAAATTATATTTAAATTCGATTTTCACTTTCAATTTTAATTGGAATTTTTCGAATGCCTATGCGTCTTAGATTTATTTGTAATTATTTTAATTATCACTCTGAATTATTGCTTTAAATTGATATTAAATTAAATTATATTTTACAATTATAAGATCTTTCTGTCTATCACTAAAAAGCTGTATGTGAACGTTTCATTAATTAATAATTAATTTGTACTTAGTTTTACTATAATACGTAAAAATGTAAATCAATGTATTATTATTGCTGATGGTCCTGAGGGAGCTTAGGCTCTAGGAACAATAAAATTTATTATCTATCTTAGGGTGTTTAAAAAAAAAAAAAAAATTTTTTTTTTTTAATGGTGTTGAAAAGTTGAAAGTACATCTAAAAACAAAAATTTTGGCGCCTATTAGAGCCCTTAATATTAATATTAAGGTTTGCCTCAATTCATTTGTAATTTTTCTATTTAAATAGCACGAGAAAACTTTTTTTTTATTTTTGAATTTTAATTACTTCGGAATGGCTTGTTTACGCAATATTCCAGAGAAAGGTCTTATAGGAAATTTCACGCTCTACAAAAAACGTTTAAAGGTCAAAGTTCCTCAGATCAACCGTTTCAAAGATATTTGCAATCAAAAATAACACCAATCAAAAATTTCAAATATTTTCCAATAAAATTGCAAAAAAAAATCATACTTTATATTGATATTGTTTTTTTTTGTAAAATCAATTGAATTCTGTTAATTTGAGATTTTAATTTTTTTTTTGCTTATTTACTCCATACGTAACTCACAAAAAGTACAAATACATAAATATAAAGATTAAAATTATCAAACAAATTATTTTTGGGTCTCTTTTATAACAAATTAATTTTATATTTCATAAAGTTTATAAATTTTTGTAAGATGAAAATGTAAAGTTCCTGATCACACTAACTAAACAAACACTCATCATTGTATTTTATTAAAAATGTTAAAAAAATTATAAGTATATTAAATCAATTCAATCAAGGTTGGCAATAGCCTAATCGGTTCGGTACCTGCATTTCGAAAGAGTGGGACCAGGGTTCGATTCCGGCGCGCACCAATATTTTTCAATGATTATAAACTAAGAATATGTGCGTTTCATTGCCAGCCTCTGTACCGGTCGGGTTTTCTGTGGTTTTCCCATATAGTTATGGAGGTAAAATGTCATTATAGAAGTACCTCCATACTATTTAAGACCGTAATGCAAATGCAGGTACTGATTATAACGCGTAAGTCGGCCACAGTCGCAGCACATGTGTGTCGGGCATGAAAGAAAAAATCCCGACATGCAGGGGGGTGGGGACGAAAAAGTGGTTGAGAGTTATAATGACAGGGTTGAGAGATTATATTACGGAGAAAAAAGTGGAGAGACAATAATTCCCCACCCTCCCTTGTAAAACACTCTACAGTGATACAAGTAAAACCATCCTCAATTATAACCTCAATTATAAATCAATTCAATCAACTATAAAATTTGATTAATTTTTTTCATTTAAAAAATATTGAATGAGCTTTATTCAGCTCCGTCGATAAAAGTAGTATATTCGTTTGATTTGAGTAATGTAGTTAGTAAGCTCTGTGTTGGTAAGCTTGGTCGTTCAGTACCAATTTCTCTTTGTTGCTCTGCTTTCAATGCTTTGTTCTATCTTCTCGTCATTGTCTTTCTTTATTGATACTGATTGTTATTTAAATTCGTTATATTATTAATTTAATTTGCTTATAATTAAAATATATAAGTTATAAATTTTATGATTACAATGGTGAAAACAGTGTACTTGATTGGTGATGTATTAAGTGAATTTGGTGGAAAAAAATTACCTTCATTGAAAGAGGTTATGTCACTTTTATTTTATTATCTCAAAACGAAAAATTTTTCAGTGAAAGAAAGCATATCAACCACTGTCGACAAAGTTTTCGAAATTTGGTGTGTGGCACAAATCCCGACAAGAGAGAAAAGATCTGCTTTTTTAAAACTAACCTCAAATCACAATCGATGGAGGAATTTACAAAAAAACTGTAAGTGGAAAAAGTCAAAATCTCAAAAAAAAAAAAATGAATCCCTTTTTCGGGACGAATTAAATAAACTATTTGATATAGCTCATGCTGATGTGCTAAATTTACTGGATAAAGTAAAAAGATTATTTTATTTGGGACAAAAATCTTCCAGTCGACGTGGTTTTATTTCATATAATTCTCAACCAATTCCAGAAGATGTTGAAGATATGGATGTTGATGTAAGCGATGAAAATAATAACTACAGTAATAGTGATAACAATAATGAAGAGAACATTGATATCAATTATAATAACAATAATGATAGTGGTACATTTGATGTCGGAGAGTTCGGTAATGACAATGTTGACTATTCTTGTACAGTTGAGACTGATAATGTTGTTAATCATGAAATATCAAGTCAAACATCTAAGTTATCCCAGAAATCTTTGGAAAGTAATACTTCTCGTATAATCTCTGATTATGAAGATGAAATTCCAAAACAACAAGTTCCTAAAATTGATCTAATGACACCAGAACTTGCTGCGGCTTTGGATAGAGCTAATGTGAGTAGTAGGTCGGCGACTTACATTTTTGCTGTTTTATTATCTAGCCTAAATATTGATTGTGCAAGCGTAAACTTCAGTCATTTGACTATTCACCAAGCACGGGAAAAATTTCGCAAAGAAGCGGCGTTAAATCTGAAAACTAATTTGGAAACTGATAATTATGTGCTACATTTTGATGGAAAACTGTTGTCAGATATTACAGGCATAGAACAAGTTGACCGGCTTCCTATTATTTTATCATTATCAGGTAAATTTCAACTGTTAGGAGTCCTCAAACTAGAATCTGGAACTGGACAAAATCAAGCTTCAGCTATTATTACAACAGTAAAACAATGGAATATCAATACTGATAACATCAAAGCATTGTGTTCTGATACTACAGCGTCAAATACGATGTAGTATTTTGGAAGTTATAACACCAATCAAAGATGAAATTTTGAAATTCGTTAATAATCAAATAGAAGTAAAATTCTTTAATCCAGCGCTAAAGAATTATCAACTGATGTTACAATGAAACATGAAAATTTATGAAGTTCCGTATAATCATCCATTTTACACTTAATAATTAACCCCGTTGTAAATAAAAATATTGGAAATCAATTTCACATGATTATTACACTCTTAATCATCATTAACAATTACAATTGCATTTGTAAAATATTTTGTAACTTTTACTTCACATCAGTTGATAATAATTAATGTTCTTTACTTTGAGGTTGCAATGTAATTAATTTTATTTTGACTTTGAACTTTTTTTGTAGATGGATCATTATCGTGACGATTACCGTGAACTCCTGCAATTATCATCGATATTTTTGAGTGCTACTACCACAAATATTACATTTAAGCGTCCTGGAGCCGTCCATCATGCAAGGTGGATGGCTAAAGCAATATATAGTTTAAAAATTTTTTTATTTAGAAATGAATTTCATCTTACTAAATCAGAAATAGCTGGATTACGAGAACTTAGTTTATTTATCATAATATTCTATTTAAAAGCTTGGTATACTGGCGCAGTATGCGCTATAGCAGCACCTAATAATGATTTAACTTTAATTAAAGAATTAATTTCATATAAAAAATTTAATAATACTATTTCACGGGCATGCTCAGAAAAATTAGCCGATCACTTGTGGTATTAAAATAACGAGTTGTCTGTTTTATTTCTCTTTGACGAAACTGTTTCAGTTGAAACAAAAAGAAGAATAGTTCATGATTTAAAAAACTGTGAAACCAATGAAACTACAACGAGTCGTTTTATAATCGATAAGAAAAATTTAGTCATTATTAAATAAAGATCTTAGTTAATTTGTATCTATGAGATCGATAAATCTGTTTAAATCGTTTGATTTGTCGTATGATTTCATTGATGAGGATGTAACGTTGTGGCCTCAGAATCTACTAATTACAAAAGAAACTTGGAGTGTTTGAGAAACTTCAAGTTGTCAATGATGTAGCAGAACGCGGCGTGGCATTGATAGAGCAGTATAATCGATGCTTAACGAAAAATGAAGAACAGCTTCAGTATTTATTGCAAGTAGTGACAGAACACAGAAAACGATATCCTAATTGCAATAAAAATAATTTTATAAAAATGTAATATTTTCAAGTTAGAAAAAATTTTATGAATTGTTGTTAAATATTGTTTTTTGTTATAAAGAATTGATTAGTATTTGGTAGAAAATAAAATAAGTTTGTTATAAAAGAGACCCAAAAATCATTTGTTTGATAATTTTAACCTTTATATTTATGTATTTGTACTTTTTGTGAGTTACGTATGGAGTAAATAAGCAAAAAAAAAAAATTAAAATCTCAAATTAACAGAATTCAATTGATTTTACAAAAAAAAACAATATCAATATAAAGTATGATTTTTTTTGCAATTTTATTGGAAAATATTTGAAATTTTTGATTAGTGTTATTTTTGATTGCAAATATCTTTGAAACGGTTGATCTGAGGAACTTTGACCTTCAAATGTTTTTTGTAGAGCGTGAAATTTCCTATAAGACTTTTCTCTGGGATATTGCGTAAACAAGCCATTCCGAAGTAATTAAAATTCAAAAATAAAAAAAAAGTCTTCTCGTGTTATTTAAATAGAAAAATTACAAATGAATTGAGGCAAACCTTAATATTAATATTAAGGGCTCTAATAGGCGCCAAAATTTTTGTTTTTAGATGTACTTTCAACTTTTCAACACCATTAAAAAAAAAAAATTTTTTTTTTTTTTTTGAAACACCCTAATCTATCTATCTATACATGAAAAATATATAAAATGCATGTGGGTATTCAAATGAAAGCTCTTGATGAGTATAACATCGAGATGAGCTTATATCTTCAAAAATGTCAATATTTAAGAAAGTACAGAGCAATTTAACAAAAGTTATTATTTTATAAAGCAAAATTTTATTTATTTATTTTTCTATCAATTAATTTATTTTTATTTAATTAACAGGACTGGATATTTTACTCTGACCGAGCACGGATTAAATTTCATATCGCGGTGTCGCGAGTCTGGATTTCATCCTCATCCTAACGAAAAATCTCTTTATACGGTAATTATTATTTGATAAAAAAATTTTATTTTTTTTTTTTTTAATTAATTTTAATTATTTTTACTTACAGCACGCACAGCATTGTAAATTTGAATCAACGGCTGACGTTAAAGTCATTGATCTACGCGCTAAATAATCAATTAATTATATTAATATTAATATAAGGGTCATTCCACCAAATAAGAACATTTTTACGGGGCGACCCTCGCGGATTATGTTTAAAATTTATGGAGGTGTTCTCTATAATAAGAAATAAATTCCCCACAAGTTTCAGCCCTTAATATGCAGCGGTTCTGGAGTTATGATTTTTTGAAATTTTGAAAAAAAATTTTTTTTAACTTTTTTATTAATTTTTCTGATGAGGAAAACTTTTTTATTAAAATCCACGAAAAATCTTATCTTGTCGGAAAAATTCTCAGCTTTTGAATGAAAATATACATTTTATCATAAACATATCAGAAGACCCTTTGAAATCCAATTAAAGTGGAAAAATTGATTTTTCTCGGTGTGTGGTGCAAGGTACATCCAATTTGACTTTTTTTTCTGAAAGATCAGAGTTTTTTACACAAAATATATGGTTTTCACAATGTGCATATTTTTTGTTCAATCACAATTAAATTAAACGTTATATCGGCTAAGCGTTATACGATTATTCGGGATAGTAAAATAATTTTCTGTTAAATATTTAAAATTTCAAACTGCTCGTTAAAAAATTGAGTTTATACAATGCAGATGGCGTTCACAACTACGATTCCATTTTCTTATTTAGGATGTAATTTTCCAAAATTTGCGAGAAATACTGATTGGATTATGGAAACTTAATCAATTTATAAAAATTTATTGAATAAATTGATTTGTAATAATCCAACGGAATCGTGCTTCTTCAGAAGTTGTAATAGATGTCCAAACAATGAAGAAATCATTAATTACTTTCATGAATAGTTTAAAGAATTTGATGTAAATGAAATCGAATTTAAAATGTGGACATCAACCGATCGATGTACCATTGTAAACGTTATTTCGGATTCCGATGACTTTATTGATACCTTAGCGACGCAACTTGAGAAACTTTTAAAACATGACTTTATAGTAAAAATACAAAGTCGGTTTTTCCCTAATGCGATATTAAATTTGAAGAGTGGTGAATTAGCGGTAGTTTTTAACTTGGTAGAAAATTGCGTTTGTTGTGCAGGAAGTTGTGTGTAAAAAACTCTGATTTTTCAGAAAAAAAAGTCAAATTGGATGTACCTTGCACCGCACACCGAGAAAAATCAATTTTTCCACTTTAATTGGATTTCAAAGGGTCTTCTGATGTGTTTATAATAAAATGGATATTTTCATTCAAAAGCTGAGCATTTTGCCCACAAGATAATATTTTTCGTGGATTTTAATAAAAAAGCTTCCTTCTTCAGAAAAATTAATAAAAAAGTTATAAAAAATTTTTTTTCTAAATTTCAAAAAATCATAACTCCAGAACCGCTGCATGTTAAGGGCTGAAACTTGTAGGGAATTTATTTCTTATTATAGAGTACACCTCCATAAATTTTAAACATAATCCGCGAGGGTCGCCCCGTAAAAATGTTCTTATTTGGTGGAATGACCCATAAATAGAAATCCAAAGCTTTAACATTTTTATTTTCATTCCACGGTAGATTATTATTATTATTAATTATTATATATATATTTATGCATATATGTGGGACTATTGCGAATCAAATGCGAGAGTAATTTTTTAATTAGAAAAAAAAATTTGGAAATATTATTTCAATGCAAAATGTTTGATTTTTTCCAAAAAATTTGGAAAAAAAAAAGAATAAGTAGCTTAAACAATTTTTTTGTATTTTTTTTTTCAAAAAGTGCATTTTACAACAAAAAAACAAAAAAGTTTCAATAAGTCAAATTTTGATAAAATTATTTGAAAAATGAAAAACTAATTTTTTTCAAAAATTTATAACTTTTTTTTGGTTGGGTAAAAAAATTTGAAAAAATTCTGAAAAAAAGATTTTTATATTGTTTAAAAAAAAAAAATTAGAAAAACGGTAGACCCTGAAGGCCATCCGTGCAACTTCCCGCTAATTCCATACCTAGGTGCATAAAACTGCACTAATGACGTTTTTGAGCTCTTCGAGCTCAAAAATACAATTTGTGTGTTATTTTGAGCTCTTCGAGCTTAAAAGTCTGATAGAAGTATCATAGAACAATATTTTTTAAATTTTCAAATCGCACTAACTTTTAAATGAATCAATCGATTTTTACGTGGTTGGCAGTATTTGACGCAATTTAAAAAAATGAAACTAAAAAGTTTCATGACGAATCTTCAAGTTTGAATTGATTAAACTAGGAAATTTGGAGTAATTCCAAAAAAACACTTTTTTTGGTTTTCTTTCGTTCATGAAATTTCTTGAACGAATTGACCAATTTTGACCGGCTTGACGGCGATTGACATAATTTTTTCATGCTAATAGCTGATTAGTTTTTTAAATCGATCAGTGCAGCCGTTTAAAAGTTATTCCAAAAAATGTCGGAGTTATGTTAAAAAAACACTTGTTTCCAAATATTTTATCGAGGATATATCTCGAACCAATCAACCGATTTCCACGTTTTTGGCGGCCATCGACGCGGTTTTTTAAGCTCTGAAATTATTTTATATCATCAAAAACGATCCGAGAAGAAATGACGAAGTTATGTCAAAAAAACACTTTTTTCGGTTTTCTTTCGTTCACGATATCTCTCGAACGAATCAACCGATTTTAACCGGATTAGCGACGATCGGCGTGGTTTTTCAAGCTTAAGGGCGGATTAGTTTTTGAAGTTGATCGATAGAGCCGTTTAAAAGATATTCCAAAAAAACCACTTTCAAAAATGATTTTTTTCTTATTTTTTTTAGATTTTTCAAAATTTCTCAAAATCTATCGGTCCGAATTGGTTCAAATTCTCAGGAAATATAAGATTGAAAGAACTCTTTAGAACGCCGTTTAGTACGTTCCGATCGGTTCAGTCGTTCAAAAGTTATAAGCGAGTCACATAGTCACACACACACACATACATACATACAGACATCGTGACAACCTCGTGGGGATAGTCAGAGAAGCTTCCTGTGGCCTTCAAACGTCGAGATCTGATGAAAACTCGATTTTTGTAAAACGGGGTGAAAACAATAACTTCCCGATTTTTGAAAATCTTTGATTTTCTTAGCGGGAAGTTAAAAATTTTTTTAATCTTTTCAAATCATTTGACACATTTAAAATTTTTTTTTTTAATCAGGGAAAAAATATTTTACGCAACATATTGAAGCAAAGGGTACTACATATATATAAATATATAGATACATCACAGCATAAAAAGCAAAAAAAAAAATGCCTTGAAATTTATTTTATTATAATGTATTATAATGTAAACGTGTGTTAATAAAAAAACTTTATAAATTTTATTTTTTATAAAAAATACAAACCAATTTATATACATTATATTTTTGGATCTGCTTGTAAATATATAAAAATATTAAGACAGTAAATTTACAAACTAGGAGCAGCCCAGTTTAAAACTTTAATGGCAAGTTCGAAGCCTAAAAAGCAGGCAGCGTTGGCTGGAAATGCACGAAGCATAACCGGAGTAACTCCTTTGTAAAGTCCGCGGATGCCTTCTGTTGAAATAAGCTCTTTGAAGACATCTTTGGCGCCTTTGTACATACCTTCGGGTGCTGGAATAAAATTATAATTAATAAAAAAAATCTCTAATATATAATAATAAAAATTGTCAAGGCTTATTACCAGTTTGAAGACGACTTTTGACAACGTCGGGAGGCATCCCGACGATCCAATTGGCAATTCCGGCGCATCCACCGGCGAAAATAGTCGACAAAAGAGACAGTTTCTTGTCATCTTGGGCCAGCAGCCGTTGAATCAAGTCGTAAGTCATGAAATACATCCCACTAGCTGGGACATCTGCAAGAATTTTTTTCAATTAGATTTTCAGGTCCTAGTACATCAAAACAATATTACTTTATTTTGCTAATAAAATAATAAATTTTGCTTTATTAAATAATGACTTTTGTTAAATTGCACTGTATTTTTTTAAATATTGACGTTTTTTAAGATATAAGCTCATCCCGATGTTACACTTATCAAGAGCTTTCATTTGAGTATCCATATGCATTTTTGATATATTTTTCATATATACATATATATAATATATATAAATATATAAAATATATGAAAAATTAATGTGGGTATTCAAATGAAAGGTCTCAATGAGTGTAACATCAAGATGAGCTTATATCTTAAATAATGTCATTATTTAAGAAATGAAATTGTATCTTGTCAACTATTGACATTTTTAAAAATATAAGCTCATCCCGATGTTATACTCATCAAGACCTTTAATTTAAGTACACACATCAACTTTTCATATATTTATATATATTACATATATGTATATATGAAAAATATATCAAAAATGCATGTGGGTACCACTCAAATGAAAGCTCTTGAAGAGTGTAACATCGGGATAAGCTTATATCTTGAAAAACGTCACTATTTAAGAAAGTACAATGAAATTTTACGATACTCATCACGGCAGTCACATAGTGACTGCGAGGTTGCTAGTATTTTATTTTATCACCAACCTCTCATTAAAGTAGCAGCAGTGCCTTTATAAATACTCCTGATTCCGCCTTGTCTGTACAGCTGTTTGATGCAATCTACTGGACCATTGTACTTTACATTGTCCATTCCATGCTGGACTTGCAGCAGACACTTGATTCTCTCGCCCGGGGCCATTATAATCGTCGTGCAAATTCCACTGAAAGCCCCGGCGTTAAACAATTGGATTGCTGTTAGCTCGTGATCAGGACCCGTCTGCTGGAGTCGCTTTCCTAAGCCAAATCCCAGAAAACTTATTGCGAAAATTGGAGCTACTCCGCACAGTGGTGCTCCCATACCTAAAATAAATATTTATTTTTACTTTATTAAATAATGCATTTGTTAAATTGCATTGTACTTTCTTAATTATTGACATTTTTAAAGATATAAGCTCATCCTGATGTTACACTCATCAAGAGCTTTCATTTGAGTACCCACATGCATTTTTGATATATTTTATATTTATGGTATTTGTGAAATATATAAATATATGAAATATATGAAAAATTGATGTGGGTACTCAAATGAAAGGACTTGATGAGTGTTACATCGGGATAAGCTTATATCTTTAAAAATGTCACTAGTTGACTAGATACAATGTCATTTCTTAATTAATGACATTTTTTAAGATATAAACTCATTCCGATGTTACTCTCATCGAGACATCTCATATGAGTACCCACATGCATTTTTGATATATTTTTCATATATACATATATATAATATATATAAATATATAAAATATATGAAATATATAAAAAATTGATGTGGGTACTCAAATGAAAGGTCTTAATGAGTGTAATGTCATGGTGAGCTTATATCTTTAAAAATGTCAATATTTCACAAGATACAAGGTCATTTCTTAATTAATGACATTTTTTAAGATATAAACTCATCCCGATGTTACTCTCATCGAGACCTTTCATTTGAGTACCCACATCAATTTTTCATATATTTACATATATTATATATATGTATATATGAAAAATATATCGAAAATGCATGTGGGTACTCAAATGAAAGGTCTCGATGAGTGTAACATCGAGATGAGCTTATATCTTTAAAAATGTCAATAGTTCATAAGATACAAGGTCATTTCTTAATTATGTATCTAGAGAGCAATGCAGCCCATATACTTATCATAGTAAATTGACTATTAGTAAGGATGATATGAAACCTTGAAAAGGTCATAAATTCAATGTCATAAATCTTTACCCTTGTAAAATCCGCGAAATCCTTCATTGCGAGCTATTTTTTTAGCGCAATCCCATGTTCCGGTATATAAAACTCCATTTGCTCCAGAAGAAGTTTGAAGTCTCACCTATCAAATGTTTGTTATTATTGTTGGTTATTATTATTTTCATTGTTGGTTATTATTATTGGTTCAATTTTTTTTACCTTTATGGTATCTAAAGGATGACCAGTAATTACAGTAAAAATTCCTCCGACTCCTCCACTGAGAAAATATTTAATAGGACTCGGATTCTCTGCCATTATATTTTATCTATCTATTTATTTATTTATTAAACATACAAATTACACTATTAACAATTAATTAACTCTTATCAACAATTAACTCTTATCTACTTTATCAGATATAATAGAATAATAATAATTGACGTGATTGTACTATTTTTGCAACATAACCTGCAAAAATTTTTCTGTCAATTTCCAAAAATATTCACTGTTCTTTTTTTTTTTTTTTTTTATTTTAATTATAGAAATCAGCTGTTATTACTTTTTAATAAAATTATTTTTTTTTATAAATCATTTATGTCACGTAATTAGCATTAAAATATTTTTTATAATTTTACAACAATAAAATTAATATAAATAAAATTCTATTAAAAAATTCCACAAATAAAAATTTTTAAAAAATTACAAGTGAAAATTTTTTAAAACATTTTTTTTATTGTAAATAATATATTTAAGATTTAAAAAAAAAAAAATTGACAGCTGTTAGCTAACTTCAGTAATATGAAAATAGAAAAAAATAATTAGTAAAAATTTTTTATTGTTTTTTTATTATAAAAAATTTTTTATACAATTAAAATAAAAATTGTTAAATTAAAAAAAAAAAAAAAAAAGAATTAATTAGAATTTTTTAAAGCATACTTTTATTGTAAATAATTTTTTTATTAAATTAAAAAAAAAACAGCTGTTAGCTAATTTCAATTTTATAATTTAAATAAATAAAATAATTTAAAATTTAGCGGAAAACTTTACCGTCAAAATGAAAGTTCACTTTACCGACACAATTTATTTTATTTACAGTTATAAAAAATATGTAACCTCAATAATTAGTTCAATAAATAAGTTTAACAATATATAAGCACAGTAATAATAAAAATAAAAAATTTATCAACAATAATTACCTCAAAATAATAACAATTTTAAATTATAATTTTCGAGAGTTTAAAGTACAGAGTTCGTTGACTTAAAGAACTTTAATAAAATGAAATAAAAAAATAAAATTTATATGTAGAGACTGTATGTGATATTGTTACAAAAAAAGTGACAGCTGTAAGCGACCTTTGGAACAAGTAATAAGTAACAAGTCACAATTATTAATTACTTGTATTTTTATTATTAGTTAACTAAAAATGATTTCTAACACCGGGTAAGAATTTTAAAATAAAATTTCACTTTTTTATATAAAAAAAAAGATATTAATTTAAATAATATTTTTTAGAAAACTTGCTGGACGTACATTGTTCATAACGGGAGCTTCCAGAGGAATTGGAAAAAGTATTGCGTTAAAGGCTGCTAAGGATGGTGCGAATGTTGTTATTTGTGCAAAGACTGCAGAACCACATCCTAAATTACCTGGCACTATTTACACAGCTGCTAAAGAAGGTAATTTATTTGTTTATTTATAATTTAATTACATGAAAATTTATTCAAAAGATATTTGATAATTTTAGGAATTTTTTCAGTAAATAAATTACGGCAAAAAAATTAACAAGTAGAAATTAAAAAAAAATTAATAATGCAATTTTTTTTAAATAATTTTTTTATTAAATAATGACTTTTGTTAAATTGCACTGTACTTTCTTAAATAATAGCGTTTTTAAAGATATAAGCTCATCCCGATGTTACACTCATCAAGGGCTTTCATTTAAGTACCTACTTGCATTTTTGATATATTTTCCATATTTACTTATATATAATATATATAAATATATGAAATATATGAAAAATTGATGTGGGTACTCAAATGAAAGGTCTCGATGAGTGTAACATCGGGATAAGCTTATATCTTTAAAAATATCATTAGTCGACAAGATAGCAATGTCAGTTCTTAATTACTGACATTTTTAAAGATATAAGCTCATTCCGATGTTAGGCTCATCAAGAGCTTTCATTTGAGTACCCACTTGCATTTTTGATATATTTTTCATATATACATAAATATAATATACATAAATATGAAATATATGAAAAATTGATGTGGGTACTCAAATGAAAGGTCTTGATAAGTGTAATGTTAGGATGAGCCTATATCTTTAAAAATGTCAATAGTTCACAAGATATAAAGTAGTTTCTTAATTACTGACATTTTTAAAGATATAAGCTCATTTCGATGTTAGGCTCATCAAGAGCTTTCATTTGAGCACTCACATGCATTTTTGATATATTTTTCATATATATATATGTAATAAATATAAATATATAAAATATATGAAAAATTGATGTGGGTACTCAAATGAAAGGTCTTGATGAATGTAATATCGTGATGAGCTTATATCTTTAAAAATAGCAATATTTCACAACATATAAGGTCATTTCTTAATTATGTATCCTGGAGACAATATTTTTCTTATTTTTTTAATGATTATAGATCATTCAATTACATTAGAAATTAATTTAGAAGATATTTAATAATCTTAATAAATTTTTATTAAGCAAAATTAAAAAATGGTCAAGTGATTAGTAAATTTAATTATGATCTTATATTAATTGTCAAATTAATTTAATTATAGTGGAAGAAGCTGGAGGAAAAGCTCTACCATGCATGGTCGACGTTCGGGACGAATCCCAGGTTCTCGCGGCCGTAAATGAAGCTGTCAGCAAGTTCGGGGGCATTGACATTGTGGTGAACAATGCGAGCGCTATTTCGCTGACACCCACGCTTGATACCGACATGAAAAGATACGACTTGATGAATAACATCAATACACGTGGTACATTTTTGGTGTAAGTTTTTTCTTTAATTTTCAACAATTTACATTTAGCTAAGGCTGATTATTTGATAAAATTTTAACTATAGGTCGAAGGCTTGCATACCTTTTTTGAAAAAAAGCTCGAATCCTCATATCCTGAACCTAAGCCCACCGTTGAGCATGAAACCCAAGTGGTTCCAAAGTAACTTGGCTTACACCTTATCCAAGTATGGAATGTCAATGTGCGCCATGGGAATGGCTGAAGAATTTAAAAAAGATGGGATTGCTGTTAACGCTCTTTGGCCTAAGACTGGTAAGTTTATTTTTATCATGAATTGCCATCCAATATTTCCATTTTAATATCAAAAATTTGATATCAGTAATATTTAATTGTTGTTTTGAAGGCAAAAATTCTAGCCCTAGTCATCAATTATTGATTGATTTTAATAATTTTTCTTTCAGCTATTCATACGGCAGCTATTGAAATGCTGACAGGTGGAGAAGGATTCAATGTGAGCCGTAAAGCCGACATAATGGCTGATGCAGCGTATGTTATTTTTTGCAAGGATAGCAAATCACTTACCGGAAGGTTTTGTATCGACGAAACAATCCTTAGAGAAGAAGGAATCACTGATTTTACTCCCTATGCTTGTAATCCTGGTAAATTATCATTTTATTTTTATTTTGATCGTATTTATTATTGTGGAATATAAATAGATAAAATATTGCTTTATTAAATAATGACTTTTGTTGAATTGCACTGTAATTCTTTAACTATTGACGTTTTTCAAGATATAAGCTCATCCTGATGTTACACTCATCAAGAGCTTTCATTTGAGTACCCACATGCATTTTCGATATATTTTTCATATATACATATATATAATATATATAAATATATAATAAATTGATGTGGGTACTCAAATGAAAGGTCTTTATGAGTGCAACATCGGGATGAGCTTATATCTTTAAAAATGTCAATAGTTGACAAGATATAAGGTAATTTCTTAACTATTGACATTTTTAAAGATATAAGCTCATCCCGATGTTACACTCGTCAAGAGCTTTCATTTGAGTACCCACATCAATTTTTCATATATTTATATATATCATATATATGTATATCTGAAAAATATATCAAAAATGTATGTGGCTACTCAAATGAAAGCTCTCGATGAGTGTAACATCAGGATGAGCTTATATCTTTAAAAATGTCAATAGTTGACAAGATACAAGATTATTTCTTAACTATTGACATTTTTAAAGATATAAGCTCATCCTGATGTTACACTTATCAAGAGCTTTTATTTGAATACCCACGCGTAATTTTTATATATTTGTCATATATACATATATATAATATATATAAATATATGAAAAATTAATGTGGGTACTCAAATAAAAGGTCTCGATGAGTGTAACATCGGGATGAGCTTATATCTTTAAAAATAGCAATATTTCACAAGATACAAAGTCATTTCTTAAATATGTATCCTGGAGACAGGATTTTTCTTAATAATATAGACAATTTAATTACAATGAAAATTAATTTTTCAGAGTGGAAAGACAAGTTAATGTTGGACTTTTTCTTGGACGAAGAAGACTTCCAATCAAATAGCCACACCGTTTTTGATCCTACAAAAAAACCAGCTCAAAATTCCAAAGACTTAAACGTCATTTTCTCCGCAATAAGAGCCAACTTATCAGCAGATCTCGTGAGAAGAACAACCGCGATTTATCAATTCAATATAACAGGAGACAATCCAGGAACGTGGTTCCTGGATTTGAAGACTGGAAACGGAGCTCTAGAAAAAGGAAAGCCGTCTCAAGCTGCCGACGCTATTCTGACCATGGAGGCCGATAATTTCTTTGATATGTTCTCGGGAAAATTGAAACCCGCGTCCGCGTTCATGATGGGAAAGCTCAAGATCGATGGAAATTTGCAAGTCGCTATGAAATTAGAAAAATTAATGAGCAGCTTGAAATCAAAGCTTTAAAATTTATTTTATATTAAAATATATATTTTGTAAAGGGTATTGTAAATTTTTATAATCAATTTTATACTTTGTTATATCAATAAAAGTATATTTAATTTTATTCTGAAGATTTTTATTAATTATAAATTTATAATAAATTTGTTGAAATTATTGTAGTATAAATTAAAAAAATAAGTAGCTAATTAGTGGAAGTAACTATAATTAAAATAAAATTATCCTTTATTAAATAATGAATTTTGTTAAATTGTACTGTACTTTCTAAACTATTGACGTTTTTAAAGATATAAGCTCATCCCGATGTTAAACTCATCAAGAGCTTTCATTTGAGTACCCACATGCATTATTGATATATTTTTCATATATACATAGGTGATTCTCTGTAAGGACGTCTTAAATCTGTACAAAATTCTCCGACCAAATTATTTTTGATTTTATTAGAAAAAAAATTAACAAGGGCTACAAAACTATAAGCTTAATCATAATAAATAAACAGCCGAATTAATTTTTGCTTTTTCGATATTTGTGTATCTTTTGCCATATAACATCACAGGGGACTGTTTGCCAGGGGACTGTTTTTTTGTTATCAAATTGAGAAAAATCAAGCAAACTATTTCAATGCATTCAACTTTTCAAGTTCTCAATGAATGTTTACATTAATTAGAATAATATTAAGACTTATGGATCGAATTTTATAAATAAATTATAAATAAAAATAGTTGCCAGGGGACTGAGTTTTGAAGTGGCCCAGACACATAATTCCAGCACAAACGGTGCTTTGACACTAAATAAAATGCCGATAAAGCGCTAACAGCCCTATGGTTATTAACTCAAGGCTAGTTAGGTCCTTATAAACCTTACAAAAGGTAAAATAACACGCTGGATTTTTTTTTTGGCTTTGAACTTCTGGCAGGGGACTGTTCTTAAAATGCCTGGGACAAACTTTGGTTTAATGAATTTAATGAAACAAATTAATTTTCGGTACTCTTTATTGAAGAAGATTGTTAGTTAACTAATTAAGTTTATAAACATTATGGACCAAATTATATATTATCGACGAATAACTTAAAATTTAATCTTAAAGTATTAATTTTGGGAATGGGACAGCCCAGGGGACTGTTATTTCGGTGGTTTACCAATTTATAGCAAAAAAACCAAAATTTATTTCATTTTAGTTTTCATATTGCTCAAAATAGAAATGTTTTTTTACTTTCGTAATAAATTTTTTTTAATAATAAAATAACAATTTTTCTAATAAAAAAATGCCTGGGACAGCAGAAAACATCCTTACAGAAAATCACCCATATATATAATATATATAAATATATAAAAAATTGATGTGGGTACTCAAATGAAAGCTCTTGATGAGTGCAATTTCAGGATGAACTTATATCTTTAAAAATATCATTAGTTGACAAAATACAATGTCATTTCATAATTATTGATATTTTCAAAGATATAAGCTCACATCAATTTTTCATATATTTTTCATATGAACATTTATACATATAATATATATATATATATATATATATATATAAAAATTAATTTGGCTGTTTATTTGTTATCATTAAGCTGATAGTTTTGTAGCCCTTAATTTTTTTTCTACACGGAAAAAAGTAAACTGTAATATTCACTCGGATCCCAGTTAATTTTTATAGTTTCAAACAGTAAAGTGGACATCGGGGTGGCAAAAATATAAATATTACAGAACTTAATGTAGAAAGTATAAAAGCCACAATTTATAATTTAATATCCAAAATAAGTGATTAGTAGCTGTCACTATAGTAAATAACAACTCTTTCATCTTAAAAAATTACAGTTTCAAACAGTAAAAATTGCCATTTCAATATATAGTCGATATTATGAGGAGAAGAGGAACTCAGATGAAAGAGAAGGGGGTCTCACTCTGGGAGAATTTAACATTTGAAACAGTAAAAATTATACTTTTAAAATATAGATTTTACCAGTCCAAGCAAGTCAATAATTACAGTTTGATTTTTAGCATTGCGTTTAAAATTTACCATTTTACTTTGTAAATATTGACGTTGCTTGTATTAGAAATTTACTAGCTTTATTTTATACTTTTTACATATCATAAGATCATTTTTTAGGTACGAAATGATAAATATCAAAGTCTGAATTGTTAATTATTATACTTAAACATTTTAGACATTTACATAGCGAATATTACTGTTTGAAATAGTATTTTCTTCCATGTAAAGAGTAAATTGTAACGTTTAAATGGTAAATATTATAATAAAGTGAAAAGTAAAATCACGATTTTACTGTTTGAAATGGTAATTTTTAGCAGTTGATAATTAATTATTATGAATCGACTGTTATTTATTACAGTTTACTTTTTTTCGTGTAAATATATGAAAAATTCATGTGGGTACTCAAATGAAAGGTCTCGATGAGTGTAACATCAGGATGAACTGATATCAATTAAAATGTCAATAGTTCACAAGATACATGCAAGTTGTTATGAAATTAGAAAAATTGATATTACATATTATTGAAAAATTGTATATTAAATATATATTTTGTAAAGGGTATTGTAAATTTTTATACTTTGTTATATTAATAAAACAAGAAAAGTACATTTAATTTTATCCTTAAAATTTTTATTAATTATAAATCGATAGTGGAATTTTTGAAATTATTGTAGTATAAATAAGCGGCTAATTGGTGGGAGTAACTTAGGAGGCCATTGGTTTTATTTTTCCGCTTTTAAAATTAAAATTACTCCAGTCACTCACCGACATCTCGAAAGCTCTGTCGCAATTTCTATTAAATTTTTATAATTTATTTTTTCACCTCGCTTGGTGATTAATTAAAAAAACTATTTTTTTTAATTAAAAATTAAAAAAAAGTTATTTAAGTAAGAAAATTATTAAAATAAATTTTAAAAAATATTAAAGTGAAAAAAAAAAGTTTCATTTTTTTTTTTTATTAACTTAATTAATTATTTATTGTAAAAAAAATAAAAATGTTTAAACGTTAATTATAAAGGCGGTTGTGTATCAATTTAAGACGTGAGTTTACTTTTGCCGGAGAATAACGGGGGTGTGCTGATCTACTTTTAGACTCGAGATTTAAACATACGTCAAACCCAATATAACACACGGCTTTTATGCTTTTAAAATCTTTATAACACTGTATTACCATTATATATGACGTTTGATATCTTAACTTTTATTTTTTTATAATTATTATCATTTTTTTTCCAATTATTAATCATAAAATATTTTTTTTGAAAAAAAAAAAATTAATTTTAATCTAGAAAAAAATTCTTGACCTAAAGAAAATTTAATTTTTGAAAAATGTGAAATTTAATTAAAGAAAGAAAAATTTTTTAGTTTAATAATTTTTTTACTCAAAAAAAAAAATGAAATTCTTCAAAATAATTTTTTTTCTGTGAAATTTTTATAATTTTAGAGAAAAAATTTTTTAATAATTTAATTTTTGAAAAAAATGAAATTAAATTAAAGAAAGAAAAATTTTTTAGTTTAAAAATTTTTTTAATAAAAAAAAAAATATAATTTTTAACAGATTAATTTTTGAAAAAAGTGAAATTAAATTTAAGTAAAAACAATTTTTTAGTTTAAGAATTTTTTTTACTAAAATTAAAAAAATAAAATTCTTCAAAATAATTTTTTTTCTGTATAAAATTTTTATTTCATTTTAGTTAAAAAACTATGAAGTTTTTATTAAATATAATAAATTTTTTTGAAAAAAAAAAAAATAATTTTATTTAAAAGAAAAATTTTTGACCCAAAAAAATAATTTTTAAAAAAAGTGAAATTAAATTAAAGAGAAATTTTTTAGGGGAAAATTTTTATTTCAGTATGGAATTTTTATAATTTTAGTAAAAAAATTGAAAATTTTTTTATTAAATATAATAAAAAAATTTTTTGAAATTTTTATTAAATATTAATTTAATTTTTCTAGATAATTAAAAATAATAATTCTAAAAAATGGAACGCAATTACCCAATGACAACAAGATCCCGTTCGGAGAACGATAGAATTGTATTTTACGACAACAGAAATTACTACAGCGAGCGACTACCAGACTTCCGCGACGAGCTTATATCCCAGGGGCTGTATCCACCAAGTCCCCAGTTGCAAAACAACCGGGCTAGAAGATCGAACTCTGTTTGTACGCAATCTGACCGACCTAAGCGGTTCCGATCGGGTGAAACTGGAAATCGACGACGAAACAGTATTCACGGAAGAATTACTCACGGTCCTACACCTTTAGGTAAAAAATTTGAATTTACCGCTTTTATTTAAGCATGCCGACATTTTGATATACCACCCGCCATCTTGTCGGGCGGAGAAAATTTATGAAATTCTGCATGGAAAGAAGCAATAGAGGAAAATTACAGTGTAAAAAGGAATAATTGTTGTTTAGAATTTAATTAGGCGGAATTAGAAAATTTTTATAATTTTTAACTTCCCGCTAAGAAAATCGAAGATTTTCAAAAATCGAAGATTTTCAAAAATCGGGAAGTTATTGTTTTCACCCCGTTTTGCAAAAATCGAGTTTTCATCAGATCTCGACGTTTGAAGGTCACAGGAAGCTTCCCTGACTATCCCCGTGAGGTTGTCACGGTGTCTGTATGTCTGTGTGTGTGTGTGTGTGTGTGTGTGTGTGTGTGTGTGTGTGTGTGTGTGTGTGTGTGAAAGTATGTGAACCGCTCATAACTTTTGAACGGCTTGACCGATTTCATTGTGGTTGGTGCCATTCGAAAGGGCTTGACCAAACTTAGATTTTGAAAACTATTTGGACCGATTCAGATCAATAGATTTTGAGAAATCTTCAAAAAACTGAAAAATAATTTTTTTCAAATGTGGTTTTTTGGAATAACTTTTAAACGGCTTTATGGTTAAATTCCAAAAACTAATCAGCTCCTAATCTCGAAAAACCACGCCGATCGCCACCAGTCCGGTCAAAATCGGTTGATTCGTTCGAGAGATATCGTGAACGAAAGAAAACCGAAAAAAGTGTTTTTTCGGAATAACTCCGAAATTCCTAGCGCGATCAATTCAAAATTCAAGATTCTTTGTAAGGCTTAAAAAACTGCGTCGAATGCTGCCAACCGCGTGAAAATCGGTTTATTCATTCAAAAGTTATTGCGGTTTAAAAATTCAAAAAATAGTGTCTTATCAAATCTCTATCAGACTTTTGAGCTCGAAGAGCTCAAAAGCATAGGAAAGCAATCTCTTTGAGCTCGGAGAGCTCAAAATAACCCATAAATTGTATTTTTAAGCTCGAAGAGTTCAAAAACATCATTGGTGCAATTTTAAGTGCCTAAGTATGGAATTAGCGGGAAGTTGCAGGGATGGCCTTCAGGGTCAACCGTTTTCCTAATTTTTTTTCATTGAAAAAAATTTAAAAAAAATACAATTTTACGTTAACAAAATTTTAAAAATTCTTCAGTGCAATTTTTTAATAATATTTTTTTGAACTTATAATTTTTATTGATTTAAAAAATCAAAAATTTATTATATGCTAATTTAACTATCATTTAATTAATTAAAATTAAATTAGACGTCAGAAAATTTTTATAATTTTTTTTATTGAAGAAAATTAATTTAAAAAAATTGAAAGAAAAAATTTAACATGTAGAAAATTTGAAAAATTTTGTGCAATTTTTTTAACTTATAATTTTTATAGATTAAAAAAATTAAAAATTGTTAAATGTCTTTTTGTTTTAGCATTATTAATTGATGAAAATTAAATTTTTAGGGGACGGAAGAAGAGCCAGTGTGAAGAGAAAAGTATCTGCAAGACGTTCGAACAGTATTAACCGAAAAAGCTCCACCCGACTGTCCAATACCAGCAAAACTTATCATTATCCTCCGGAAGAAATGATAAACGACGATCACAAGATAAAAGTCGTCGAAAAGTCGCTGATGGAATTGGAGCAAGCGCGAAAGCAACGACAAATAGTCATTATTATTTTGGGAATTTTTGTTATTTTAGTGGTTACTTCAGTGTTAATTGTTATTATTACACTTACTCGCAGGTCATTTCGCACATCTATCGCCACTCCTTTGTCTTTGCATCATAATTATTCTGGTAAGAAGACTACACTTAAAAAAAATGAAGATTTTTGTGACAAAAAATTAATTTCTGGGAAATTTTAAACAATTTCATTTCTCACAGTAATTTTTTTGTTAAAAAAATTATTATTTCTTCAGCTAAGAAATAAAATTCTCACCAAATTAATTTCTTATAACAAAAATGTCCATCATTTTTAAAAATAAATTTCTTCTCTCAGTACCGAGTTCCTTATTTTTATTTTTTTTTTTTTTTTTTTTTTTTTTTCTACGGCTTTAATCAATTTTTGTTTATATTTTTCAGCACGGCAAAATGAGCTGAAGTGGCACAATGCTTCTCAATCGATGACCAACACTTCAATACCACCTTAAATTAATAAAAAAATTATTTTGAATGTTGTTAAGTTATTAAATGTGATCACGAGTTAATGAGAATCTTGTGATAGTTTTTAATTTTGGTCCGAATATTTTTTCAATATTTATGAAGATTAATTTTTTTTAAGTATAAGTTAGTTATTGCATTTAGGACGATAGTTTTAGTAGGTGGGGATTAATTATTAATAGCGACTGAAAAAAGTGTTAATTATAACAATTTAAGAAAAAAACTCTGTAAAATTTATAGAAAATATTGGGATGAGGTTATATCTTTAAAATATATATTATATACATGACATAATTAAGAAATGTCCTTTTATCTTGTGAACTATTTACATTTTTAAAGATATAAGCCCACCCCGACATTACACTTATTAAGACCTTTCATTTTAGTACCCACATGAATTTTTCATATATTTTATATATTTATAAATATTATATATGTATATATGAAAAATATATCAAAAATGCATGTGGGGGCTCAAATGAAAGCTCTTGATGAAAGTAACATCGGGTTGAGCTTATATCATTAAAAATGTCAATATTTCAGAAATGACCTTGTATCTTGAGAACTATTGACATTTTTAAAGATATAAGCTTATCTTGATATTACACTTGTTAAGACCTTTTATTTGAGTACCCACATCAATTTTTTATATATTTCATATATTTATAAGTATTATATATATTTATATATGAAAAATATATCAAAAATGCATGTGTGTACTCAAATGAAAGCTTTTGATGATTGTAACATCGAGATGAGCTTATATCTTTGAAATATATATTATATACATGATATAAATAAGAAATGACCTTTTATCTTTTGAAATATTGACATTTTCAATGATATAAGCTCATCCCGATGTTACATTCATCGAGATCTTTCATTTGAGTACCCACATCAATTATATATATATTTATAAATATTATATATATTAATATATGAAAAATATATCAAAAATGCATGTGACTACTCAAATGAAAGCTCTTGATGACTATAACATTAGGATGAGCTTATATCTTTAAAAATGTCAATAGTTAAGAAAGTACAGTGCAATTTAACAAAAGTCATTATTTAATATAGCAAAATTTTATTTATTTTTTCACAGTAAAAAATCCGAAAAATTCAAATTTACAAAAAAAATTTTCACATGTGATATAAATTAATTATGCTGAATCAAGTAATGCTTTTTAATTAATTACGATACATATTTAGTAATAATTAGACTCAAAAATTACAAATTAAAAATAAAGTAAATTTTACAAACTTTTCTATAAATTTTACAAAACAATTTTCTTTAAATTTTTTTACACCTGCAAAATAGCGTCTACCTAAAACAAATTTATTTAATGTTTGTATATTGTATTATATTAAATAATAAAAACAATATTAATTCACATATATATATATATATATATATATATATATATATATATATATATATATATATATATATATAAAAATATTTATTAAAATAAAATTATACAAGAAACTTTCTACATATAAAGATTTTTACAGATAAAAAAATCACACCCTGCTTAAAAGGGACCGTAGAGAGTTACAAAAAAATCATAAAAAATTCTTATCACTTATAATAACAATAATAATAATAAGTAATTGATTTTGCATCAACCAGGGTTATGTTTAAACGCATAACAATCATAATCGTTTAAGATTTATTAATCAGTCGATTGCACCCTGCCTCAAAGGGAAGTATTTTTTTTTTTTTTTTTTTTCAGTAGATGAATAAATAAATATAAAAACTTAACGATTAGAAAAAGTAATAATAATTGTTAAATTATCAATATCGATATCGATTCAGTCTCAAAGTAGTTACACCCTGCTTAAAAGGGATGAGATATGGTGGTCATGCTTGCTCAGCACTCCTTGTTTTAAAGGAACCCCCGCTGATTGTATTTTTTTTTTTTTTTTTTTTTTTAATAGATAATAATTATATCATTTTATATTAGTTGTTTTTTTTTGACAGTACAAGGTGACTCTATTAATTCTTATCAAGTCGGTACTTTATCAAGTTGATATAGTTGTGTGGAAATAATATAATAATTCTATTATAGGCAGTAAGTAAACAGCCTAGGAAATTTCTCGAGGTTAAATTGCTCTGAATTAACATAAATAAATAAATTTTAAAGACTTAATCTTTGAATTTTACTGTGTTGATGTTTAAAGGTCAATTTTTGTTGGTTTAATTTAGAACGTAAAATTTAATTGTTTATTATTTTTTGTAGGCTCGAGAATTTTTTTTTCAGTGGAATTTTTCTCATTGGATTTTTAATTTATTTGTTAGACGAAATAAAAGAAAAAATTAAGGCATTTTTTATGAAAAATTACAGTTTAAAATTGTAATTTTCACTTATTTTGTAAAAATAAAATTGTGAAATTTAAATATTAAATTTAAAGATGGAAAAATTAATATTTAAAGTTTGAATTTTTAATTTTTTAAACTATAATTTTTGATTATGTTAAAATTAGCCGAAATTTAAAAATTTTAGATTTCTTTAATTAATAAAAATTGTAAGTTAAAGATAAAATTAAAAAAAAAACTTTAACAGAATTTCGCAAATTTTCTAAATGGGTGATTTTCTGTAAGGATGTTTTTCGCTGTCCCAGGCATTTTTTTATTAGAAAAATTGAAAGTAAAAAAACATTTCTATTTGAAGCATTGAAAACTAAAATGAAATAAATTTTGGTTTTTTTGCTATAAATTGGTAAACCACCGAAATAACAGTCCCCTGGACTGTCCCATTCCCAAAATTAATACTTTAAGATTAAATTTTAAGTTATTCGTCGATAATATATAATTTGGTCCATAATGTTTATAAACTTAATTAGTTAACTAACAATCTTCTTCAATAAAAAGTACCGAAAATTAATTTGTTTCATTGAATTCATTAAACCAAAGTTTGTCCCAGGCATTTTAAGAACAGTCCCTTGCCAGAAGTTCAAAGCCAAAAAAAAAAATCCAGCGTGTTATTTTACCTTTTGTAAGGTTTATAAGGACCTAACTAGCCTTGAGTTAATAACCATAGGGCTGTTAGCGCTTTATCGACATTTTATTTAGTGTCAAAGCACCGTTTGTGCTGGAAATATGTGTCTGGGCCACTTCAAAACTCAGTCCCCTGGCAACTATTTTTATTTATAATTTATTTATAAAATTCGATCCATAAGTCTTAATATTATTCTAATTAATGTAAACATTCATTGAGAACTTGAAAAGTTGAATGCATTGAAATAATTTGCTTGATTTTTCTCAATTTGATAAAAAAAAAAAAAAAACAGTCCCCTGGCAAACAGTCCCCCCCTGTGATGTTGTATGGCAAAAGACACACAAATATCGGAAAAATAAAAATTAATTTGGCTGTTTATTTGTTATCATTAAGCTGATAGTTTTGTAGCCCTTAATTTTTTTTCTACACGGAAAAAAGTAAACTGTAATATTCACTCGGATTCTGGTTAATTTTTATAGTTTCAAACAGTAAAGCGGACATCGGGGTGGCAAAAACATAAATATTACAGAACTTAATGTAGAAAGTATAAAAGCCACAATTTATAATTTAATATCCAAAATAAGTGATTAGTAGCTGTCACTATAGTAAATAACGACTCTTTCATCTTAAAAAATTACAGTTTCAAACAGTAAAAATTGCCATTTCAATATATAGTCGATATTATGAGGAGAAGAGGAATTCAGATGAAAGAGAAGGAGGTCTCACTCTGGGAGAATTTAACATTTGAAACAGTAAAAATTATACTTTTAAAATATAGATTTTACCAGTCCAAGCAAGTCAATAATTACAGTTTGATTTTTAGCGTTGCGTTTAAAATTTACCATTTTACTTTGTAAATATTGACGTTGTTTTTATTAGAAATTTACTAACTTTATTTTATACTTTTTACATATCATAAGATCATTTTTTAGGTACGTAATGATAAGTATCAAAGTCTGAATTGTTAATTATTATACTTAAACATTTTAGACATTTACATAGCGAATACTACTGTTTGAAATAGTATTTTCTTCCATGTAAATAGTAAATTGTAACGTTTAAATGGTAAATATTATAAAGTGAATTGTAAAATCACGATTTTACTATTTGAAATGGTAGTTTATAGCAGTTGATCATTACTTATTATAAATCGACTGTTATTTATTACAGTTTACTTTTTTCCGTGTAAAAAAATCAAATATAATTTGGTCGGACAATTTTGGACAGATTTAAGACGTCTTTACAGAGAATCACCCATTTATATTTTTAATAAAAAATTAGATCATAGCCGAAAAAATTGTTAATAATTTCCTAAAAAATCCAATAGAGAAAAATTCCAGAAAATTTACCTAAAAATCAATCGTCTTAATATAAACCTCCTGATTAATAGTCTTAACCTTCTTCCTGCAATTAAGTTCGTCTTGAATTTCCCCGAGAGACTTGCCCTTGGTCTCGGGAACGAACCACTGAATGAAAACCAGACCAAGCACACAAGAAGCAGCGAACCAAGCGAAGCTGGCGTACATTCCACAAGTGTCTGTTACCACTTGGAACATTTTAGCGACGAAGAATGCGAGCATGGAGCCCCAAATATTGGCCATAGAGACAGCAACTCCTTTGACATTTGTCGGAAAGAGCTCGCCGAGCATCATATAAGGCAGAGGGTTCAGTCCTAAAGCGATTATGAACTCATAGAGGATCACGGAAGAGTCTAGTATCCAACCGAGGCCTTTTAGAGGCCACCCGAGTTCTATTTTAAGGATATAGAAGGCGCTGCTGACCATAAGAACCACAGCTGCGCACAAGGTAGTGCTCAATAGCAAAGGTCTTCTTCCGAGCTTGTCCACCAGGACAGCAGCGCCCAGCCCTGCTACCAGTTGGCAGACGCTCAGGATAATTACTGAGATTCCTGGAGCTAGGCCTGACTCGCTTGGAGCTACTATTTCTTGAGTG
Source organism: Cotesia glomerata (assembly GCF_020080835.1). NCBI lineage: Eukaryota > Metazoa > Arthropoda > Insecta > Hymenoptera > Braconidae > Cotesia > Cotesia glomerata. Next base: position 20,394,509 of record NC_058161.1, on the reverse strand, counting down.
TACGATTCAATCGCCGCGATTCCACTGAATTGGAGGATTAGTTGGAGACCAAAGCAAATTGTTAATCCTTTGCGGTTACCCTCGGTCATGAAAATATCGCGGAAGCCAGCTCGGCTCTTCATGTCCATTAACACTGCTTTGGTCATCTGGTCCATGTCTTCCTGGAGGCCGTTTTTGGTACTGTACCTGGTGAGAATTTTATATAATTAAGAAATGACCTTGTATCTTGTGAAATATTGACATTTTTAAAGATATAAGCTCATCTTGACATTACACTCATCGAGACCTTTCATTTGAGTACCCACATCATTTTTTCATATATTTTATATATTTATATATCGCGTGACTAATGCAAAAAGGGCGTATGGCAAAGTATGCGCCCTTTTAGCTTTAGGAATTTGAAAATTTTATGACCTAAAGCTAAAAGGGCTTATAAATTTTTTTTCTAAATAATTCATTAAAATGCTCATTTTTAGCCTAAAAATTAAAAAAAAAAACGGTAGATTCATACGAAAGAGGCGTATTCTAACTCAACATACACTCTTTTAAAATTACAATTAAAAATATTTTTAAAAAATTGCAAGATATGCGTGATTGTATTAATTTATTTTTTATTTGAAAATTATTTCAATCCCATTAGTTTTCGATTAATTTAATTATCCATTGCTTGTATAAAAATAGTTAAAAATTATTATTTTTTCAATATTGTTCAAGTACTTAAAAACAGCCGATCCCCTCTTTTTCTCGCGTCACACTCACTGCAAGAAACGGTACTATCCTCGGTGCATTCATGATTATGAAGCTATTGAAGTTTTATGTTTTTCTTTTAAACAAATGACAATTTTGAAAAAAACACCCTGCTATACGAAATAGATAATTAAAAAATCTATTACGTAGCAGAGCGTTTTTTTCAAAATTCTTCTTTGTCTAGAAGAGAAATATGAAGCTGCAATCGTACGCGAAAAGAACAAAATGACACTGGATATCATCCCGGATTATACTGAGTAAAAAAAAAATTTCAGATAGTAGTTAGTATAATCCAGATTACAATGAGTATAATCCAGATATCACGCAGTATAATCTGGATTTTTCTAGCTACTATCTGAAATTTTTTTTCACCACAGATAATACTGAGTATAATCTAGGATGATACCCAGTGTCATCTTATTCTTTCCGTGTAGGGACCGGCTGTTAAGAAATTTTTTTTTATTCATAAAACTTTTTTATTTTATGTCTTGTGAAGCTATTTATCAAAATTTTTATAAAAACTTAAATTTTTTTTATGTGCCCTTTTAGCTTTAAGAACTACTTTTCTAAAAACTAAAAGGGCGCATGTCTTGAGTTCGCCCATTTAGCTTTAGGATACTCGAATTTTTTTTTTACAGATCTTTGCGTTTGGAGCGATTTCAAGAAGAATGGCAAAAAAAATTTTTTTATGCGCCCTTTTAGCATGGATCCCTACTAACCTGTAGCTATGCGAACTTTTTGCATTAGTCACGCGATATATATATATATATATGAAAAATATATCAAAAATGCATGTGGGTACTCAAATGAAAGCTCTTGATAAGTGTAGCATCGGGACGAGCTTATATCTTTAAAAAAGTCAATAGTTAAGAAGGTACAGTGCAATTTAACAAAATTAACTATTTACAATTACCTCTTGAGTGTCTTGAGAGAATCTTCTGCCTCTTGGTGTTTACCCTTCATCACTAGATAGTACGGCGATTCAGGCATCCATATAAAAGTCATAAAAAAAACGAGCGGAATCAATAAACACGCGCAGGTCAGTTCGTGAAATCCCGTAAAGGGTCCAACAGCGTGGGAGTAAAGCTCCCCGAAGGTGACCATCAATTTAATAAAGGTCCCCAAAGCACCTCTAATCTTCTTATCCGCGATTTCGCCGATATACATCGGGCAAACTACGTAGACTATGCCCATCCCGAACCCGCTGATGAACCTCGAAGCGTAGAGGTAGTAAGCATTGCGCGCGAAGATTATCAGCAGCCAGCCCAAAGTCAAGGGAACGCCTGCTAATAGGAGGCTGAGCTTCCTTCCAATCGTGTCGACGATGAACGCAGCCAGGAGGTTTCCTGGCACTGATCCTAAAAGGAAGAACGAGGCAATCCACGAACTGTCGTCGTTGCTCATCGGCAAGTGAGAAATTTCTGATTTTAGGTAAGGAAGACTCGGTGATGTCCATCCGATGTGCGAGCCTGCGATTCCCATTGATAGTGTTGCTAAAAATAATTTTATTTAATTTTTTAGTCTTTATTTTAAATGTCTTAAGGGGATATTTTGGTGAAGAAATTTGAAAAAACTGTTTTTTTTTTTTTTTTTATATTTTCAAAAATTATCCCTTTAAGAATATGTCTTTAAGAGGATTTTAGAAAATTCAAATTATTTTTAGAGATATAGCTGTTTTATTGACACGGCATTTAAACCAGCTTGGCCGGAACTAGACTGCGAAAAACTTTAAAGAAGTTTTTCTTGAAACTGTCTTTTTTAAAACGATAACCACGATTTTTTAGGTTCTACACAGAAAAAAAAAATTTATTTTTAAATCAAGTAAATAATTTTGAAGAATTTCATCAATATTATTAAGAGAATAAGGAAAATTTTGTGTCTAGGATACATAATTAAGAAATGACCTTGTATCTTGTTAACTATTGACATTTTTAAAGATATAAGCTCACCCTGACATTACACTCATCAAGACCTTTCATTTGAGTACCCACATCAATTTTTCATATATTTGTATATATTATATATATAAATATATGAAAAATATATTAAAACGCATGTGGGTACTCAAATGAAAGCTCTTGATGAGTGTAACATTGGAATGAGCTTATATCTTTAAAAATGTCAATATTTCAGAAATGACTTTGTATCTTGAGAACTATTGACATTTTTAAAGATATAAGCTCACCCCAACATTACACTCATCAAGACCTTTCATTTGAGTATCCACATCAATTTTTCATATATTATATATATGTATATATTAAAAATATATAAAAAATGCAAGTGGGAACTTAAATTAAAGCTCTTGATGAGTGAAACATCGGGATGAGCTTATATCTTTAAAAATTTCAATGATGAAGAAACTGCCTTGTATCTTATGAACTATTGACATTTCTAAAGATACAAGCTCATCCCGATGTTACACTCATCGAGACGTTCCATCTGAGTACCTACATCAATTTTTCATATTTTTCAAATACTTATATATATAAATATATGAAAAATATATCAAAAATGCATGTGGGTACTCAAATGAAAGCCCTTGACGAGTATAATATCAAAATGAGCTTATATATTTAAAAACATCAATATTTAAGAAAATACAGTGCAATTTAAAAAAGTCATTATTTAATAAATCAAAACTTTATTTATTCATAATTCACAAGTCACGGAAGTCACATAGTGACTGCAAGGTTGCTAGTCTCCTTAATCTGACTAGAAAAATTCTTAAACTAAGAAACTATCCGTTCAAATATATTTTACTCAATTCAAGAATTTTTCCCCCTAATCCAAGAAATTGAAACTCTTTAAAATTATTTTCTTGGTCCCAAAATTTTTCTCTTGATTCAAATTAATTTTTTTTCAACTCCTACTGAACCAAATTGCTTGCAATTTGGTCTAAGTCTTCTTTATAGACTTCTCTATCTTAAGAACTATCCTTATCCCCAAATTAAAATATTTACAATTTTAAAAAAGTTCAGAAAACTCAAAAAGAGCTTTACAAAAATTAATTAACTTTTCAGGCAGTTATTTCATGGAATAACAATTTTTTTTTCCAGATTTTTAAAAGGATTGTCAATTTTTTACTAATTTTTTTTTGTATTTTTCAAATATTAATAAATACCTTAAAAAAAAAAATTGTCTTTTTTTTTACGGCTCCTCAAAAATTACTTTCAATTCATTTTTCTAGCTCATAATACCCCTTAATAACTATAGTACTACTCCCAGAACTTTCTCTACTAATTTATCTGCAAAGATTAAGTTTAATACATAGTACAGTACATTAGAAAAATAATTACCTGTAATAGCAGCCAAGTACTGAGGCCATTGCTTAGTTTCTTGCACGTCCATCATAATTTCACTCACAAATATTAAAAAAAAAAAATTAAAATAAAAAAAAAATAATTAAAATAAAAAAAATAATTCGGCGACAAACTATCCAGACGCGTTCTATGACTACTTATTATTAAAAGGTAATTAACCATCAGCGCATGGTTTTATACCGAGGAATCACGAGGTCCTCCCACCAACAAAAATTTCGAGCTCTTTGAATTTCAGTAAAGCAATTATAAGTTAATGAGAATAGACATTAAATAAATATTATGGAGCGATTTACTGGCGCCCAATAGTCGCTTAATATTTTTCAATAAATTTGTACATTATAAATATAATATAGTTATTTTTTTATGTCTTGTCTTGGGTGTCTATTGTAGTACCATCTATTTTAATAACACTTGTAATCTTTAAATTTGTACATCTTTTTTTTGTTTAATTATTTTTATATAAAACATGGCTTTTTGTCTATTTGCATTCTGATTAGCTAATTATCAGCGCACTTGTCCAAACAGGTTTTATTTAGTGACGCAATTTTTTAAATAGACTAACTACAGAATTATAAGCCTATTATTTTTATTAGATATTAATTTAATGTTATTTTGTAAGATTGCAATTATTTTTATTAGTTATAGGTAATATTTTATTTTATTAAATTACTTTGGTGCTTAAATTTTTAACCTTTTCATTTTAAATCAATTATTACTTGATAATTCATTCAATGATAAACATTTATTGAGCCAAGAAAATTTTTTTTTGACAAGAGATTTCACTTATTCCAACAAAATTAATTTTATTGGTTTGAGAAATATGTAGCTTGATCCAAGAAAATTTATTTAAGTCAAGAAAATCTTGTTTTGAGAAAATTCAGCCTCGAGCTCCAAAAAATTTAGTTCTTGATAGAAGTTAATTTTCTTGTCTTGAGAAAATTTCTCTCTTGCTCCAAAAAATTAAATATAAAGATAGAAGTTAATTTTCAATAATATTTTTATTGATTAAAATACCAAATGGGATGATCAAATAATATTTCATCATTTTTTTTCATTCAATATGTATAATTGCACAGTAAAATAATATAAAAAGGCTATCAAATATTCTCGAGAAAAATTTTCTCAAGGTGAGAAAATTTTTTTCTCAGCTGAAGTAGGCAGCGCTGCTTCCCTAAAGTATCTAATAATCTTGATCAAATATAAAAATTTATTATATCAAGTATTTATGATAAGAAAAAATGACTTGCACCAAGAATAGAATTGAAAGAAAAATTTTAACTTCGGCCAACACAACTTCGTTCTTCCTTCAGGCACCCAACAAATTTTCTTGAGCCAAGAATTTTGTTCTTCAGTCAAGAAATTTTTCTTTCTGTGTAAAATAAAATTAAATCATTGAAAAAAAGTAAAGAAAGAATAATTATATTTAACAAATATTTTCTATTTCTATTTTAAACCGCGGAAGTACAAGTAATATTTAATACCCGGGTTCGTTATCAGCCAGATAATAAGATTTAAGTTGTAAGGTGTGATATTGTTTATTATTTATAGTTTTGTTTAATTTTCATTCCATCCAATTTAACTTGATTGAAACTAAAAGAGTCTGAATTAATAAACAAAGATTATTTAATTTTATTACCCAAGTGACATAGCGACGACTGACGTACTGGTAAACAAAGATAATATTTATCGCAAATATACATATTTTTAAAACGTAAATATTTAGCCGCTCTAATTGTAATTAAGACGCTGAATAAATTTAAATTATATTTTTTTTTTTGACATTATTATCGCTACCTTGATTCAAGTCATAGTTCCGTGTAGCGCCAATAGATGGCGCTACTTGTTTATCTTTTCGCAAGTAGAGTTTTGCGGTTGGCAATATAAAGTGCAAATTAAAATTTTAGCCACAGTGTTCACTGTCGCGGAAAATTATAAAGAACTTTTTTTAAAAAATTTTACAGCGAACATTTTTTAACAAATAATTTTTTTTTATCTTTAATATTTTACCCATAAATTACCAATTTTTTAAATTACTTTTTCTTTTAAGTAATTTATAAATTTAAATAAAAATTTTTAAAATTAAAAAACAATTTAGCTTGCAAACTGTCCTAGCAAAGAGTTATTTACATAAACCAGTGAACCGAAAAATAGGCTTGATGCTGACAAAACCGCACCCAAGAGTATTACGTACTTAAACTTCCTGTTAACTGCAACGTATATTTTAAATTCAAATTCCGCGAGTAAATCAATAACTAAATCAGAACTACGCTTCTACATCTGTATCACTATCATCAAAAAAGTAAGCTACAATAATAATAATAATAATAAACGGGACGCAATATATAATAATAATAATTTTTTTCCCAACAAATGTCCCTTTTCCTAACAACTGCCAAGACCCACTTTCAGCCGAACAAAGATCTTTTGAAAAACCCGTCTCAAACTGTAACGCCGGTTACTTAAATCTGCTGCAACTTAATACCCCCTCAGGTCCGTTTTTTTCACAATATACCTATATGCTTTTTTTATTTTATTTTTAAATATATATATTATATATACAGATATAAACGCCCTTTAAATTTACTAGACACTCGCTATTTAAAAGTAACGTACCGATCACAAAGAAAATATTATTGTAAACAATTTTATTAATTTTTAAACAACTTATTTTGACTTTTATGGGCTTATTGAGATGTCCTTAAATAAAATTTTATGGTCATGTTTGAGATTATTTTCACCGAATTTTTTTTGTGTTGATTTAACAGGATAAATGTTAAATAATTAAATTTACACATAAAAGTGTTAAATATTTAGTTTTAAATAAAAAAATTTCTTTACTGGAGAGCAAAATTCTTGCACGAAAAAAAGTAGACTGTAATATTTACTCGGATTCCGGTTAGTTTTTATAGTTTCAAACAATAAAGCGGACATCGGGGTGGCAAAAATATAAATATTACATACAGAACTTAATGTAGAAAGTATAAAAGCCACAATTTATAATTTAATAACCAAAATAAGTGATTAGTAGCTGTCACTATAGTAAATAACGACTCTTTCATCTTAAAAAATTACAGTTTCAAACAGTAAAAATTGCCATTTCAATATATAGTCGATATAATGAGGAGAAGGGGAACTCAGATGAAAGAGAAGGGGGTCTCACTCTGGGAGAATTTAACATTTGAAACAGTAAAAATTATACTTTTAAAATATACATTTTACCAGTCCAACCAAGTCAATAATGACAGTTTGATTTTTAGCGTTGCGTTTAAAACTTACCATTTTACTTTGTAAATATTGACGTTGCTTGTATTAGAAATTTACTAACTTTATTTTATACTTTTTACATATCATAAGATCATTTTTTAGGTACGAAATGATAAATATCAAAGTCTGAATTGTCAATTATTATACTTAAACATTTTAAACATTTACATAGCGAATATTACTGTTTGAAATAGTATTTTCTTCCATGTAAAGAGTAAATTGTAACGTTTAAATGGTAAATATTATAAAGTGAATAGTAAAATCACGATTTTACTGTTTGAAATGGTAATTTTTAGCAGTTGATCATTACTTACTATAAATCGACTGTTATTTATTACAGTTTACTTTTTTCCGTGTATTCTTGGTGGAAGTTATTTTTTCTTAATTCTATCATAAATACTTGATACAATAAATTTTTATATTTGATCAAAATTTTTAGATACTTTAGGGAAGCAGCGCCACTTACTTAAGCTGAGAAAAAAATTTTCTCACCTTGAGAAAATTTTTCTCGACAATATTTGATACCCATTTAATATTATTTTATCGTGCAATTATACATATTGAATGAAAAAAAATGATGAAATATTATTTGATTTTGCCTTTTGACATGTTAATCAATAAAAATATTAATGAAAATTAACTTCTATCTTTATATTTAATTTTTTGGAGCAAGAGAGAAATTTTCTCAAGACAAGAAAATTAACTTCTATCAAGAACTTAATTTTTTGGAGCTCGAGGCTGAATTTTCTCAAAATAACAAGATTTTTTTGACTTAAATAAATTTTCTTGGATCAAGATACGTATTTTCTAAAGCAAGAGAATTAATTTTGTTGGAATAAGTGAAATTTCTTGTCAAAAAAATATTTTCTTGGCTCAAGTGAACCTTTTTTTCTGTGTAACAAAAGTATTCCTTCGTATTATTTTTTTATAGACATTCTTTATGTACTTATTGAGATGTTATTAAATAAATATTTTTTTTTTTTTAGTGGAAATAAAATTTTATGGTCGTTAGAGATTATTTTCACCGAAAAATAGGTATATTGTTTTATAGTTACATCATTGGTATGTTAGTGGACGGAAATTCGAAATTTAAGTAATGAAGAAATAAAAAAATAAAAACGGGTTATTGCAATGGAATATAATAAGTGATGTGATGAGTAAGTTAAGTTAGGGAATAAAAAAACAAAGGAGCCTATATTGATAACAACAAACTGGTTGTACTCATCAAAGTGCCAAAGTATACAAGTATAAAGTACATTAAGGGAACTGAACGTTTAAAAAATAAAAGTGTCCGATGGGCCCAGATGGCAAGCGATCCTCTTTGTTCTTTCTACCTTTAAATTTAAACAACCCAATAAGTATTAAATACTTAATAAGAGCACAAGCAACTACCAGGGACTAACACCTGCCCATCACTTATCAATATGTCCGGAAAATCTAATATAAATATTTTTACTATTTTATACACCTACTTAAGATTACATCTAAGGTAATGAAAAAAATTGGTAGGATTTTCTGCTACTTTCTTAAAAATATTATATTAGTTAGCCGACGTTTTTTTATTTTTTAAATTAGAATTAAAAAATATTTTTTTAAAAATTGCACTTATAGTTTTTTTACAAAAAAAAAAATTTTTTTACAAAAAAAAATTTTTTTTTAATAAAAACAATATTTTTTTATTTTTAAATCTCGGCTAACTTAATTTTTTTTTTTATTTATAATGCTAAAGTTACCCGAAATTTTTAATTTTTTTTTAATTTTTCAAATTAGAACTGAAAAATATTTTTTAAAAATTACATTTATAGTTTTTGAAGATTTTTTGATTTATTTTCATTAATTAAATTAGAACAAAAAATATATTTTTTAAAAATTGCACTTATAGTTTTTTACGAATAATTTTTTTTTAATAAAAAAAAATCTAAAAATTTTTAGATGTCGGCTGACTTAATTTTCATCTATATAATGCTAAAGTTAGCCGAGATTTTTAATTTTTTAAATTACAACTAAAAAATTGCATTTATAGTTCTTCAAGTTTTCTATAAATTTTTTGGTTTATTTATATTAATTAAATTAGAACTAAAAAATATTTGTTAAAAATTGCACTTGTAGTTTTTTACAAATAAAAATTTTAAAAAAATTTTTTTGTCAATTTTTTTAATGAAAAAAAAATTTTTTTAGATGTCGCTTAATTTAATTTTCATTTATTCATAATGCTAAAATTAGCCGACATTATTAATTTTTTAAATTAGAACTAAAAAATATTTTTAAAAAATTGCATTTATAGTTTTTAAAGTTTTTTATAAATTTTTTTAATTTTCACTAATTAAATTAGAACAAAAAAATATTTTTTAAAAATTGCACTTAAAGTTTTTTGTAAATAAATTTTTTTTTTTATTTTTTCAATGAAAAAAAATTTTAGATGTCTAACTTAATTTTTTCAAAAAAAATGGTTTGAATAAATTAATTAAAATTTTTTTGTAAATTACTATGTATGATTTTAAGAATATTCTGTAAAATTTTGATGCAAAAATAAATAAAATAAAAAAATATCTTCCCAATTTTACGAAAAATTTCGCCAATTTTTTAGTGAAAAACACTTTAAATAATAAAATCTTCGATTTTCTTAGCGGGAAGTTAAAAAAAAAAACTATTTTAAAATTGTATTAAACACAGGCTTTTTTTTTACTCTACCCTTGACCTTGAAAGGTTCGAAAGTAGCCCTTGAATTAAAAAAAACTTTCATTGAAAATCCTGAGTCATAAATTTGACAAATTACAGCCATCAATCAAAAGTTCAAATTTTATTTTTTTCTGTCATTTTTTTGTTAAAAATATTAAAAAAATTTTTAAGTTATAAATTAAGATTTTTTAAAATTATAAAATAGTTTAAAAAATTATAACTTAGACGTGTTCCCTGATATCAGTAAATAACAACTCGGACTCATTAAAAAATTTCACCTGTCCTTGCCCAGGTGTCAAGCGAAGATCCGAGTGGTCAGTAAAAATCTAAATAGCGGGTGGCTTTTCCCAGCAGGTCTCCTCCCAAAAACTAACTAACAATGTCTACGGGTAGTAAAATAATAATACTAAGTAAAGCCGTAGCCAGTTTTAACAAAACCCGAACCTGGCGTGGAGGATGAAATCTGCATAGACAAACTTTAAATCCAAGTTTAGTCTTATTGCTAAATTTTAAACAGAACAAGGAAAGGAACCTTACTCTGAAAAGTATATAATAAAATAAAAACCTGGTCCATGTAGATGGGGAAAATAATTCTGGGGCTACACGCTCTTCCGGGAACTTAGTTAAAACCCTCGACCAATGAGCTAGAGAAAATCCGATGACAATGGGACAAAGAATTTTTTTTTCTCCACCGTCTGTTATTCCCAATAGCATCTACCCCGAGTTGCTGATGGCCAAAATTTTGGAAAATACTATTTAAATATTATCAAAGGTAAAAATTATTTTTTTTTTTATTATTGTTTAAATATTTACCAACTACTTATTGGTATATAATGTAGGTTCATGTTGAAAATTCTAGATCAAGTTCCTGATTCTGGAAACGGAAGCGAACCAGATCCAGATCCAAATCCAGATTCGGGAAAATAGTTATAACATAGATAATGTAAGTATAAATAATAATGATGATAATAATAATGTGTGTGTAGAGGACATGAGAGATCGGTGTAAGCAAAGAGCACACGCGTGGACTAAACCGACAGCAGATGCGCAGCTAAAGAGAAACGCAGCTGTCCGAAGAACAAGTGGTTCTCAATTCGAACCTTTTTTATTTTTTCCCCAAATAAAATCCAAAGGCCCCATATACTACTGTCTAATACTCTACTCTGTACTTGAATTTTATGTTATGTTCATATTATATGGACATACACATATGTACACTACGCTTAACTTCTCTTTACTTCCTTTGTTCCTTTATAAACTATTGATTATTTGTTTTAAATGCTTTATCATAAATTTTAACAATTATACTTGTAATTGCTTGATTTTAAATTATTCATTATTCATTATTCATTATTATAATTATAATAATAATAACAATAATAATAATAATAATAATAATAATTATTATTATTATTATTATTATTATTATCATCATCATCATCATCATCATAAATTTGAACTTTTTGATTAATTATAATAATACTAATATTTAAGGTGTTTTTAATATATCTATATGTATATATTAAGGTGATCCAAAAAAAAAAAAAAAAAATTTTTTTCTTCCAAACAGGCTTAAAAGTTTCTTTTAGGTGTAAAAAAATTACTGTGAAAAGATGAGCCCTTAATATTAATATTAAGATTGTCCTCATCGTATTTTTTTAATTTCCATAAGAATAACACAGGAAAAATTTTTTTTGCTTCTTCTGATTTTTGTACCGTTTAAACGATTAATTGACTCATGAATAATTGTTCTTATCTTTATAGAGAATTGAACGCTCTACAAAAAAAGTCTGATAAAATTTTTTTTTTTGATTTGTCCACGCGTTCAAAAGTTATTCAAGATCAAAGTTCAATTTTTCAAAAATTTGATCGAATTTTATAAATTATACCGAAACTGTTGGTTTCAGTGCTAAAATAAGGATCCAATTTTTCTTCAAACATACATTGGACTTCTGATAAACGTTGACCAATGATTTTTTTTTATTTAATCAAATAATTATGATACTTTTAAGGAATTTTTTCGCAATAAACCAAAAAATAAACAATTTTATTCTATTATTATGTTCACTTTCATATTATTAATAAATTTTTCTCAAAAAATTGCTTATTTATTTATATTTAATATTTATCTTTGGGGTGATTTTTTATTACAATTCGAAAAACGTTGTCGATGGCCACGAACAACCTATAATAAATACTGCAACTGTTTTTCATCTTTGGTTAGGCAGCAGTTCTATTCTTCAATTAATGCAATACCCCGTTCAGCAATGTCGTTCGTTACTTTTAAAGTTTTAAAAAATTTCAGACAAATTTTGAAACTGTAATCATTGGGCCATGTAGAAATATCTTCTTCTATAATATCGGAGGGTAATTTAAATTTTTTAAATAGCTCCAATGAGTTTTTTGGAACAAAGTCGCTCAAATCGTTATCTATATAATAACAATTTTAAATTTAGCACCAGGACGCTTGAAAGTGTACGTATAGGTTGGACAACTACCAAGAAAAACTAAAGATAATAACAAAAGCTTTTGATAATGATCTCGAGGATGAGACATCTAAAAAACCAAATTAATAAACATAACTTGAAAGTATTAGTTTTGATTGTATTAAGGAAATATAATAAACAATTTTTACCTGTAAGCAATCATTGATGAAATTAATAATTTTTATCTTACCTTCATTCAAAGCGCTTGCCACAGTTTCATTCTCTATCCCACTTTTATATTTAGTTTGATCAATGTTATCCCATCCTTTTTTAGAACGAAGAAAAATCGGCAAGTTTGGACCAGATATAGTGTTCCAAAGAACTTCAAAAACTCTTCGTAAAATAATTTTTAATACATGATGGCGACAAAGAAGCCGCACCAATTTGGACACAAAAAGGAAGCTTCAAATTTGTCTGAAATTTTTTAAAACTTTAAAAGTAACGAACGACCTTGCTGAACGGGGTATTGCACTAATTGAATAATATAACTGCTGCCTAACTAAAAATGAAGAACAGTTGCAGTATTTACTACAGGTTGTTCGTGGCCATCGACAACGTTTTCCAAATTGTAATAAAAAATCACATCAAAGATGAATATTTATTATAAATAAATAAGCAATTTTTTGAGAAAAATTTATTAATAATATGAAAATGAATATAATAATAGAATAAAATTGTTTATTTTTTGGTTTATTGTAAAAAAATTTCTTAAAAGTATCATATTTACTTGATTGAATAAAAAAAAATCATTGGTCAACATTTATCAGAAGTCTAATGTATGTTTGACAAAAAATTTGATCCTTATTTTGACACTGAAACCAACACTTTCGGTGTAATTTATAAAATTCGATCAAATTCTTGAAAAATTGAACTTTGATCTTGAATAGCTTTTGAACGCGTGGACAAATCAAAAAATTTTATCAGACTTTTTTTGTAGAGCGTTCAATTCTCTATAAAGATAAGAACAATTATTCATGAGTCAATTAATCGTTTAAACGGTACAAAAATCAGAAGAAGCAAAAAAAAATTTTTCCTGTGTTATTCTTATGGAAATTAAAAAAATGCGATGAGGACAATCTTAATATTAATATTAAGAGCTCATCTTTTCACAGTAATTTTTTTACACCCAAAAGAAACTTTTAAGCCTGTTTGGAAAAAAAGAAATTTTTTTTTTTTTTTGGATCACCCTAGTATATATATACATATAATAATAATAATAATAATAATAATAATAATAATAATAATAATAATAATAATAATAATAATAATAATAATAATAATAATAATGAAATTTCAAAAAAATTTGGCATTAATATTGTTACGTTTTTTGATGGGTTTTTTTCCCTGATGACTGGTTTTAATTTATTTATAGTTTGGTTTATATTGGCAATCCAGTCTAACACACTATTATTTAATTATTACTTTGCGATTTTTCGCCTGTTCTTCTTGCAGGCATCATCAGACATTTATTCAATTAATATTTCATACAATTATTTTACATATATCCAACGTCCATTGATAATTGTAAAATAATTGTATGAAATATTAATTGAATAAATGTCTGATGATGCCTGTAAGGATAACAGGCGAAATGTCGCAAAGTAATAATTAAATAATAGTGTGTTAGACTGGATTGCCAATATAAACCAAACTATAAATTAATATTGTTATTAATTATTATTATCATCATTATTATTATTGTTATTATTACTAAACCTTGAAATTTTCCATCAATGATAATGATAATAATAGCAAAATTTCAAAAAATCTTGGCATTGTTATCATTATTATTATTACTAAATCTTGAAATTTTTCATCCATAATAATAATAATAATAATAATAATAATAATAATAATAATAATAATAATAATAATAATAATAATAATAATAATAATAATAATAATAATAATAATAATCCGAACAAAAACAGTTTCACTGTAAAAAAGTCGCGCCAAGTCCACGTTCATAAGACTATTAGGAAAAAAAATTTTTTTTTTTCTTTACAAAAAGATACAAAATAAAAAAATTAAAAAATCCGAGTAACCGATATGATTGTTTATGATTTTCGGAAATTAAAAAAGATTTTATTGTAAATTTAAAAATTAAAAAAATTTTAGAACGTATTTAGTGTGCGCGGTTACAAAATATTTTACTTTTAATGAAATTCGTAAAATTTATTTACTAGGACTTTAAAAATTGAAATACACAATGACGCACACCAAGTACGTTCTAAAATTTTTTTAATTTTTAAATTTACAATAAAATTTTTTAATTTCCGAAAATCATGAACAATCATATCGGTTACTCGGATTTTTTAATTTTTTTATTTTGTATCTTTTTGTAAAGAAAAAAAAAAAATTTTTTTTCCTAATAGTCTTATGAACGTGGACTTGGCGCGACTTTTTTACAGTGAAACTGTTTTTGTTCGGATTTTAGTATTTTTTGTAATTATAATGAAAATTTACAATTGATAACAACTTAAATCTCGTGTTGACTGCATTTTTTACTGCAAACTATCCCCTTGAAGCTACAGTTTATGTAGATGTAATTCTAGTGCACCCTGGCGGCCATAGATGCAAGCTATGAATCACTTTTTTTTACTGTAGTTGCGTGTCTATAGGAAGGATTGCTACACATTTTTATTTTATCTAGTCTGTGGCGCTGATATTCCCCATCGAAAAAAAGTCAGGATCGAAATTTCTGGGCTTACTATAGTTTGTGCTGATAAAATTTAATAATTTTAAGTGAATTAAGTGGTATAATTGATTATAATTAATTAATATCAGTAAAATAAAGTATAAATTAATTTTATAATATATCATTTTGGAAAAAGGAGAACCATATAATTAAATAAAATTTTGCAACCTCGAAATACCGTTCTGCTTACAGTAAACACAGTCGGTAGTCTGGCGCTCCGTTTACAACGGATTTGAACGGAACTTGGCGCCAGATTCTACCGAATCTGTGGATAATAATAATAATAATGAAATTTTTTAAAAATTTGACATTATTATTATTATTATTATTATTACTACTAAATCTTGAAATTTTTCATCAATGATAATGATAATAATAAAATTTGAAAAAAATCTTGGTATTATTGTTATTATTATTATTATTACTACTAAAAACTTGAACTTTTTGATTAATGATAATAATAATAATAATAATAACAAAATTTCAAAAAAATCTAGACATTGTTATTATTATTATAATTTTTTACTAAAAATTTAAAATTTTTCATCAATGATAATTATAATAATAAAATTTTTAAAATATCTTGGCATTATTGTTATTATTATTATTATTATTATTATTATTATTATTATTACTAAAATCTTGAACTTTTTGATAAATGATAATAATAACAAAATTAAAAAAAAATCTTGGCATTGTTATTATTATTATTATTATTATTATAATGATAATTTTTACAAAAAATATGAAATTTTTCATCAATAATAAGAATAATAATAAAATTTCAAAAAAATCGTGGCATTGTTATTATTATAATAATTTTTTACTAAAAATTTGAAATTATTCATTAATGATAATAATAATAATAATAATAAAATTTCAAAAAAATTTTGACATTATTATTATTATTAAAAACTTGAAATTTTTCATCAATGTTAATAATAAAATAATAATAAAATTTTTTTAAAATCTTGATATTATTATTGTTATAAATAATTTTTTTATCTTTAAATAATTTTTTTAAAAAATAAAAAATAATAATTTAACTCTAGAAAAGGTTTTCTTTGTCAATCCCCGATAAAAGAAAAATCATTGAAAGCTTTACAAGAAATTTGAATGCCTATAAAACAAATTTCAGTTAAGTTTTTTCGTAATCTCAGAATTTCTTTGTAATTTTCTATTGAAACCAACCATTAAATTTCAGTATACAATAAATCCTTATTATTCTGATTTCTTTAAATTCAACCAGCAAGAATCAATACGGAAATTATTATATTTCGAGTTTAAATAAACAATATATTAAATATTCATAGAAAATTTTTGATTTCCTGGTTTATTATTAAATTATAAATAGTTATTTTAATAGAAGAAGCTAAATAATTTTATTCAATGAAATAAATCTCGAAAAAATGATCAGCAACAAACACCGGGTTCCTTTTTCCGAAAATCTACTGGAACTTTCTTTGTCTCTTTGTCCATACCGGAAACAAAAAGATACCCGAATTCTCTTTCGAGATTTATTGCGCAATAAATAAAATTAGATTTACACTTTCTTTATTTTTTTTCTCATCTATATATCTATATATTTTTTTTTATATTGAAAATAGCCAGACATCTGACTGTTCTTATATTTGTAAAGTGATATAATAATGAAGATAAAATTTTTTCAATTTACTATCAATCTGAAGAATATTTATCAAACTAAATTTTTATATCAGAAAAAAGATTATATAATATTCTTCATAAAAAAAAATATATATGACACTTAAATTACAAGAAAGACAATTTTTTTTCTTAACATTAAATTAGCTCTAAAAAAATATTTTAAAAAAATATAAATTTTTTAAAACTTCTGATGAAAGTTTTAAAATAAATTTTTCTTGTTTATAATGCTTAAGTTAAAATGAAATTGCACTTAAAGTTTTTTTATAAATGAAAATTTTTAATTAAAATTAGCAGACACTGGACTATTTTTTAATGTATATTATTAAGAGAATAAGAAAAATTTTGTGTCTAGGATAAAATAGTCATATGATAAAATCGGGTTTTTTTTTAGTGAAATTTAGTGTCATAGCAAAGGTCTCTATTTAAATAAGTGCCTTTTCAAGGTTTTATATCATTCTCACTGATAGTCAATTTATTATGATAAGTATTTAGGCTGCATTAGAAAATATCTCTAGATACATAATTAAGAAATGACCTTGTATCTTGTGAAATATTGACATTTTTAAATATATAAGCTCATCTCGATGTTACACTCATCGAAACCTTTCATTTGAGTACCCACATCAATTTTTCATATATTTTATATATTTATATATATTGTATATATGTATTAGGGTGGGTCAAAAAAATCGATTATTCTTTTTTTAACTTCTAATATTGAAAAGTTGGTTCTCAGGCACCTCTAGAAAATGCTCACTAAATTTGAGCTCTTAATATTGATAGGAAGCTTATCCTTACAGTTTTATATGTTTTGTTAGTCTCTTATAAAAAAAATCATATCTCACTATTGATCAATTTTTTAATCAAATCCTAATACATGTTTTTGTAGAAAATTGAATGATCTACAAAAAAGATCTGATATGTGTAAGCGATTACATTAGCTATTTCAAAGATATCCGAGATCAAAGTTTAAAAAATGTAATGTGGTAGGAAATTAAAAAAAAAAAATTTTTTTTTGATCAATTTTTTAAACTTTGATCTCGGATATCTTTGAAATGGTTAATGTAATCGCTTACACATATCAGATCTTTTTTGTAGATCATTCAATTTTCTACAAAAACATGTATAAGGATTTGATTAAAAAATTGATCAATAGTGAGATATGATTTTTTTTATAAGAGACTAACAAAACATATAAAACTGTAAGGATAAGCTTCCTATCAATATTAAGAGCTCAAATTTGGTGAGCATTTTCTAGAGGTGCCTGAGAACCAACTTTTCAATATTAGAAGTTAAAAAAAAATAATCGATTTTTTTGACCCACCCTAATATGTATATATGAAAAATATATCAAAAATACAAGTGGGTACTCAAATGAAAGCTCTTGATGAGTATAACATCGAAATGAGTTTATATCTCTAAAAATGTCAGTAATTAAGAATTGACCTTGTATCTCGTGAACTATTGAAATTTTCAAAAATATAAGCTCATTCTTACATTACACTCATCAAGAGCTTTCATTTGAGTACCCACATCAATTTTTCATATATTTATATATATTGTATATATCTATATATGAAAAATATATCAAAAATGCATGTGGGTACTCAAATGAAAACTCTTGAGGAGTATAACATCAAGATGAGCTTATATCTTTATAATATATATAACATAATAAAGAAATGACCTTGTATCTCGTGAACTATTGATATTTTTAATGATATAAGCTCATCCTTACATAACACTCATCAAAACCTTCCATTTGAGTACCCACATCAATTTTTCATATATTTATATATATTATATATATGTATATATGAAAAATATATCAAAAATACAAGTGGGTACTTAAATGAAAGCTCTTGAGGAGTGTAACATCAGGATGAGCTTATTTCTTTAAAAACTTCAATATTTAAGAAAATACAGTGTAATTTGTCAAAGCAAAATTTCATTAATTTCCCTAAAAATTATATTTTTTTTTTTTAAATCTCAATTTTTTCTTATTTTTTTCCATAATGATAATAATATTAATTAATTAATATAATATTACAAAAATTATTAAGTTAATTAAAAAAAATTTTTTTAATTTTTAAAGATCAGCAATCTTGTAATGATTTCAATTAATTATTCACAAAATTTCAAGTTGAGCAAGAAGAAGATCTATACTTACTTACTCGCTTAAAAAACCAACGGATCTTTCTTTCATTGTCACCTATACAGTATAAGTCTTTATCTTTTTTTTATTAACTTTTAATCCAGCATTGAGCATGAAATGAAGCACCCAGAGAGAATCTAAAATTAAATCCAGTATCCAGTATCCAGCATTGATCTAACCCCCACAAGTACCAAGTACCTGGCAATGGCAACCTGGAGCAGCCTGTATATGTACACGGGTGAATAAAATAAATAACGAGGGATTAAATGATGACTACTATAACAATAATACATAACATAAAACATATATAATAATATAATAACACTACATACCTAGTTATATACCGGGACAGCTGATGGGAGGATTTCGCGGGCTTTTTCCTCGAGGGACGCATAAATATATATATATATAGTACGACCGCACGAGTCTTCAGCATCTTTCTCCTTTCTTCCTCTTCTCTACTTAACTGGGATTGTGTGAGTTGTGAGTGTGGAGGGGTAAGTGAATCGGGGATGAATTTTACTAGTTAGTACAAAGAACCAACGAACGTTACAAATCCGGACGTGCAATCGTCACTATATGTATAGTATTATGGTGGGGGACTAAACAACTCCGTTGTATTTAAGCCCATGGTGAACACTGACGCGTTTTAGTTCACTCATCACCAGTTTCGGGTTTAGTTCGTAGTTTTATTTTTTTTTTCGGGCTTCTGGCAATTTTTTTTTTTTTGTTTTTTTTTTAATAGTTAACTTGTAAACACACTAGAGCTGTACTAGGATAAGTAACGCGATAAATTTTGCCGGCTTTGTGTTTTAGGAGTGAATTGTGATAAAAATTTTAAGTTAGCCGACATTTAAAAATTTTTAGAATTTTTTTTTTTATTAAAAAAAAATTTTTAGAATTTTTTTTTTATTAAGATAAATTTTTTTAATTGTTAAAAATTTCAAAAATTATAAGTGCTATTTTTTAAAAATATTTTTTTGTTATTATTTAATAAATTAAAAATGGCGGCTAATTTTATTATTTTTGAAAATTAAGTTAGCCGACATTTAAAAATTAAAAAAAAATTTTTTTTATTAAAGAAAACTTGAAAAATTATAAGTACGATTTTTTGAAAATATTTTTTAGTTCTAATTTAATAAATTAAAAATGGCGGCTAATTCTTGAAAATTATGTTAGCCGACATATAAAAATTTTTAGAAATTTTTTTTTATTAAAAAAACATTTTTTTCTTTTGTTAAAAATCTTAAAAATTTTAAGTGCAATTTTTTAGTTATAATTTAATAAATTAAAAAATTAAAAATGGCGGCTAATTTTATTATTTTTGAAAATTAAGTTAGCCGACATTTAAAAACTTTTTTTATTGAAAAAAATATTTTTATTTGTATAAAACTTTAAAAACTATAAGTGCAATTCTTTAAAAAATTTTTTAAAATTATAATTTAATTAACTAAAAAATTAAAAACGTCGGCTAACTTTAATAGCATTGAAATGTGTTGTGATTTGTGATTTTTTATAATACTAATAAAATTAGCAGACATTTAGACAATTTTTTGTTTTTTTAATCTATTAAAATTTTTTAATGTCAGCTAATTTAATTAACATTTTTTGGCACGATCATAATTATTGATCGTATATTTTTTTTTAAAATAAAGTTAGCCGACATTTTTCATTTTTTTTTGTTAATTTATTAAATTAAAAAAAAATGTTTTGTTTTTTAAATTGCATTTATAATTTTTCAAATTTTCAATAAAAAAAAAAATGATTAAAATTTTTAAATATCAGCTAACTTAATCTTCATTTTTTTTTTTTTAAACTTGCGGTAATTTATGTATAATTACATACATGATATTAAAAATTGAGTTAGACATCTTACAATTATTATTGAAAAAATTTTCTCTGTAATTTAATGAAACATGTTTTTAGTTATTATTTTATAGATGAGAAAAAATTAAAAAAATTGATGAATATCTGATAATTTCATAATGAAATTTAATAGACATATTAAAATTTTTAAATTGTTAAATTATTAAAAAACAAAAATTCTACATGAAGAAATTTATTCAAAAATTATAAGTGCAAATTTTTATAAACATTTTTTTATTATTTACTGGCTATAAAATTTTCATGTCTAAAAATTTAATTACAAATTTTTTTTTTTAAATTGAAATTTTGTATTTTATTTTATTAAATTTTAAGAAATTCAAAATAGCAGTGTAAAATTTTTTAAATAAAATCTGCTATTTTTAAAAAATTATTATTTTTGGTCGGGAAAAATTGTAAATTGAAATTTTTGAAAATTTTAATTAATAAGTGTTTTTTAAAAATTTCAATAATAATATTATTTATTTTGTACATTTTAAACTAAACTAATTTTGTTAAATTATTCAAAAATAATTTAAAATTAGATAAATTTAAAATTTAAATAATTGAATTAGAAAATAAAATATTTGACCTCGAAATAAAACTAAAAGATAATTTAAAGATTCAAGTAAGCAAGATTAGGTCTTTGATTTAAAATTTTTAGCTTAGTTTAGACTGACCAAGGTCACGCTGAGGCCACCACTTATTCCCCAATCGCTTTCTAACCACGTGGTTATAATATTTTTTTATGTTATTTATTTTTACTGTTTGCGCTAGACTAGTCCCTTTAGGGTCCGCTGTTATGTATACTAGACTCGCTTTGTAATATTATATTTTTTATAAATTTTAATTGCATGGAAGACAGGTCGAGATATGTGACAATGTTTGTTTTTTATTTTTAATATTGCACTTGTCCCGGCCTATCCTGATGCATACTTTACAACAATTATTTATTTATTAAAAATTTTAATTTTTATATTTATTTAAGTTAAGTTTATTGAAGAAATTGATGGCAGGTGGTGATGAGTGCATTATTTGTAATTTTAAGTATCAAATTGCACTCGTCCCGGCCTGCTTTTATTTTCTAAATTCATCAATTATTTTTATTAGTTTTTTTAAATGAGATGAAATTATTGTTTTGTCAGCTCATTAAAAAATTTTGTTATTTTTTTTCTAAGACTTGGTCAGTAAAAAAATTTAAAAAATTCATTTTTTTCAAGACTTGGTCAGTAAAAAAATTAATTAATTATTTTTAAGACTTGGTCAGTAAATTAATTAATTTTTTTTAAGACTTGGTCAGTAAATTAATTGAAAAAAAAAAATTTTTTTTTTTTTCAAGACTAAAAAAATTAATTAATTAATTTTAAGACTTGGTCAGTAACTTGATTAATTTTTTTTTAAACTTAGTAAAAAAATTAATTAATTATTTTTAAGACTTTGTCAGTAAATTAATTAATTTTTTTTAAGACTTGGAAATAAGAAAATGATTAAAAAATGTTTTTTTTTTAAGACTTGGTTAGTAAAAAAAATTGTTTTTTTAAGACTTGGTCAGTAAAAAAATCAATATATTTTCTTTAAGACTAAGTTAGAAAAAAAATTTTTAGAATTAATTTTTTTTAAGACGATCAGTAAAAAAATTATTTTTTAAGATTTGGTCAGTAAAAAAAAAAATTTATTTATAAATTGCAAAATAATTAAAATTAAAAAATTTATTTTAAATACTGTAAGTAAAATATTTTTTGTATTGAAAAAAAAAAAAAAAAAATAATAAAAAAATTTTTTAACAATCGAACAAGTTTTATTTGTTAGAAAAAAAAGGTACCTTTTTATTTAAAAAAAATAGTCCCACGGTTTTAAAAACACCTGGTATGGTACATTTATTATTTTATATTTTTCTTACTCCCTTATTCCTATATCCTATGCTTCTCTTTACTATACTCCCTTTTACTTAACTTATTAGTCTTTTCTTTGTTATTTCTATCAAGCGGTAGAGGATGGGAGTAAATATATAAAGCAGAGCAAGAGGACAGATTTTAAATAAAAATAAAAAGGTAAACCCGGGTACGAGTACGAGTCTGAATGAATTAAATCCTCGTCTTTAATATACATATTTATTCCTTTATGATCAAAAAGGGTCACCTTTTTTTACTTTTTTATTATTATTATTTCCTACCCTTTCATATCAATTCATGTGCTAAACAATATACTCTAAGAAAATCGGTGTCTTGAACAGCTGTCTGAAGGTAATTATTATTTTAATAAAAAAATCCTACATTTTTTATAACGATAATTTTTATAAGGTCTGTCTCGAGATACATAATTAAGAAATGACCTTTTATCTTGTGAAATATTGACATCTTTAATAATATAAGCTCATGAAGATGTTACACTCATCGAGACCTTTCATTTGAGTACCCACATCAATTTTTCATATATTTTATATATTTAATAAATATATAAATATTATTTATATATATTATATATATGTATATCTGAAAAATATATCAAAAATGCATGTGGGTACTCAAATGGAAGCTCTTGATGAGTGTAACATTAGCATGAGCTTATATCTTTAAAAATGTCAATATTTAAGAAAATACAGTGCAATTTAACAAAAGTCCGTAAAAATTAATATAGCAGATATTTAATAATATTAAAATTAAGAAATGACCTTATATCTTGTGAAATATTGACATTTTTAATATTATATAATAATTTTATAATATTAAAATTTTTTTAACAAACAAATTTATTTCAAAAATTTAATTTAAAAATTGCATTTTTTATTTTTTAAAATTTCTACGTCAATTTTTTTTTGCTATAATTTACTACGAAAATAAAAAAATATCTGATAAATTAATTTTTATTAATAAATGATATTAAAAAACAATTTTTGATTGTTTGAATCAAAAATTATAAGTAAAAAAATTTTCCGATCAGCTGATTTAATTTTCATAAATAATAAAAAAATTTTTTTTTTTACAAAAAACACCTTTAAAATCGCTCCAGATGTTTTTCTATCTCAAGTGCAGAGCTCTTGATTCCGACAAAAGAAGTACAGCCGGTGAGTTCCAAAAATCAGATCGCCAGCTGCTTGTCAAATAATTATTTAATGTAAAATATTAAAAAAAAAAAAAAGTAGGTGTTGTTAACTTTAAATAAAAAAACTAACCTGTTATAATAATAAATGACAAAGCGTTAAATAAAAGCAAGTTCCCAGCAAGACACAATAAAATTTACTATTTACTATTATAATTATTTCTTTGTTATTGCGTGCGCCGGGTTGTGTAATAAAATTTATAGGATTTAATATAATAATAATAACATAGACTGATGCGTAGTATACGACCCTTTTTTTCTTTGTTAAGTAGTAGTGAGCGGTGACAAAATTTCTTCTTTCCCCTATTGAAATAAAACGACGCACGCTGTATATATAAGTATACTGACAGAATTTGACCTGCTTAACGATTTTGTAAGGGCAGGTGATGATCCACCGCGAGCAACAAAACCCATCACGTGTTTTGCTTCGTTTTTTTCTTTGTTCCCTGTTTTTTAAATGTGTGTCTATAATAATAATTATTATTATGTAATAATAATAAGAATTTTTATCTTTGTTATTTATTTTTGAGGCTTAGGAAGTTCTATACTGAAAAATTAAATAACACTGAAGTTGACAAACATTAGAATTGTTTTAGAATTTTATAACAATTAAATTGTTATGAAAAAAATTTAATAAAAAAATTCCACATGTAAAAATTTAAGTTAGCAGTCACTTAACAATTTTTTTATTTTATTTATCAAAAAAATTTGTTCCAAAAAATTATATGAAAATAAATTTAGCAGATATAATAATAAAGTTAGCCGACATTTTTTATTTTTTTATTTTGCTTAATTTATTAAATTATAACTAAAAAAATATTTTTAAAAAATTGCACTTATAGTTTCTGACGTTTTTAACAAATGAAAAAATAAAAAAAAATTTTTTTTCTAATAATTCTTTAATAAAAAAATCAAAAAAATTTCATAATAATAAAGTTAGCCGACGTTTTTAATTTTTTGATTTTTTTTTATGGATAAAATTAGAACAAAAAAATATTTTTTACAAATTTCACTTCCAGTTTTTTACAAATGTAATTTTCTTTTTGATTTTTTTGTAATGATTTTTTCAATAAAAAACAATTATAAAAATTTTTAGATGGCTAACGTTATTTTTATCAGATATTTGATAATTTTAAGAATTTTTTTAAACAAATAAATTGTGGCAAAAAAAAGTAGAAAAAAAATTAACTTGTAGAAATTAAAGAAAAATAAAAATTCAATTTTTTAAAAATAATTTTTTGGAAAAAATATATTTGTTAAGAAAAATTAAAAAATTGTTAAGTGGCTGCTAAACTTTAATGTAATTTTTTTATTTTTTAAAATTTCTACATGTCAATTTTTTTTGCCATAATTTATTTGCTTTAAATTTTTAAAAATTATCAAATATATGAATTAATTTTTATAAATTAAAGAAAATTATCAGTGAAAATTTTTAGAAGCACTTTTAGTATTGTAATTAATTTGTAAAAGAATTTAAAAAATTGACAGCTGTCAGCTAACTTCAGTATCATGAAATTACTTTTTTCTTGGTGCCTCCATTTTCTTTATTAGGTTAACTTTTTGAATTTTGTTTTTGTCGCGCAGCGACAATAGCGGTAAATAAAAAAAACTTAAATATTTTGAATTGTTATTATTAACGGTTTAAATTATAATACTGAAGTTAGCAGTCAGCTGTCATTTTTATAAATTTTTATAACAAATCAATTGCATTAAAAAAATTCTTTAAAAATTTTGACTTAACATTTTTTTTTAATTTTTATGATAAATTAATTACAATAATAAAAATAGTTTTAAAAATTTTTACTTCATAATTTTGTTTTTTAATTTTTACATATAGAATTTTTTAAATCAATTTTTTTAATAATAGTTTTATAGTTTTTAAATTAAAAAAAAATTTTTGTCAATTATCTTCAGTGTCTTAAAAGTACAATACTGAAGTTAGCTGTCAGCTGTCATTTTTATAAATTTTGATAAAAAATCAATTAGAATAAAAAATTTTGTTAAATTTTTAATTGTGGAATTTTTATATTAAATTATTTTCATTATAATTTTATCACTACAAAATTATAAAAAAATTTGTAATGTCAGTCAACTTCAGTGTCTTGTTAAAATAACACTAATTTTTAATGATACTGAAGTTGACAGACATTAGAAATTTTTTTTTTTAATTTTATAACAATAATAAATTTTTGAAATTGACAACTGTCAGCAGACTTCAGTATTATAATTTATAATAAATAAATTAGATTTATAAAAAATCAATCGTAAAATTCAATGCCGTTTGTAATAATAAAAATTAATATAATAATCCTTACATTAATAAAATAAAAAAATATATACATACAACAAATATAAGTGCATAATAAAAAAATATAATTACTCGGTTAAGTGATAACCTTTATGATCGTGCTGACTGTAACCTGGCCAATGACTCGCTCTACTTATTTCGGAATAAATTGAATAAAATACAAAGTAAGTATAATGACAAATTATAAACACTCCTTAATAAAATAAACATATATTCATCTTTTAAAATCAATTTGACAATAAACAAGTCAATTTTTTAAATTATTATAACAAATTAATTAAAAAAAAAAATTTCCAAAAATTTTTTTTAATTTTTATAACATTAAGCTGTCACTTCAAAATTTTTAAATTTTCTTTAACAAAAAAATTATTTCCAAATAATTATTTTTAAAAAATTGAATTTTTTTTAATTTCTACGTCAATTTTTTTTTTTAATTTGCTTTTTAAAAAAATATCTACTGATTTAATTTTGATTTAATTTTTCACAAGTAAAATTATTTTATTTTATTTTTTTAATAAAAATTTAATTGCTATAAAATAAAATTAATCAATTAAATTGTCAGTGATTTTATTAAAGCTTAAAAATATAATTAAAATTTCGATGAAGATTATTAAACTAAAATTAGCCGACGGCGAAAAAATTTAATTATTTTTTTTATTAATTGAATGAGAAATAAAAAAATATTTTTAAAAAATTGCACGTAAATTTTTTGCATGTGGAATTTTTTCTTTTAATTTTTTTGTAATAATTTTATTAATAAAAAAAATTCTGAAAATAATTACCTGTCGGCTAATTTTATTTTTATATGAAGATTAAGTTAGCCGACATCTAAAAAGTTTTAAAATTTATTTTTATTGAAAAAATTATTACAAAAAAATAAAAAAAAAAAATTTCATTTGTAAAAAACTTTAAAAAATATAAGTGCAATTTTTTAAAAATATTTTTTAGTTATTTAAAAAATTAAAAATGGCGGCTAATTTTATTATTTTTTAAAATTAAGTTAGCCGACATTGAAAAATTTTTAGAATTTTTTTTTATTAAAAAAAATTTCAAAAATTATAAGTGCAATTTTTTAAAAATATTTTTTAGTTATAATTTAATAAATTAGAAAATTAAAAATGGCGGCTAATTTGATTATTTTTGAAAATTAAGTTAGCCGACATTTAAAATTTTTTTTTTATTAAAAAAAATATTACAAAAAAATAAAAAAATATTTTTGTATGTAAAAAACTTTAAAAACTATAAGTGCAATTTTTAAAATATATTTTTTTGTTCTAATTTAATTAATTTAAAAAAAATTAAAAATATCGGCTAACTTTAGTATTATAAAATTGTATTTAACAATTTTTAAATCTGACCCAATAGTACTTTTTTTATTGGATTAATTTACAATAATAATATCAAAAGAAATTTAAATCTTAAATTTCGTAAGAAACTTTAAATTTCCATTATTCGAAGGCTCTAATTTAAATCACACAAAATTTAACTATTGATAACAGATCGTGAAAGCGATACCGATCCTCCAAGGCCAGTAGCTCAATG
The DNA here is from genome assembly GCF_020080835.1 of Cotesia glomerata. Classification (NCBI taxonomy): domain Eukaryota; kingdom Metazoa; phylum Arthropoda; class Insecta; order Hymenoptera; family Braconidae; genus Cotesia; species Cotesia glomerata. Next base: position 20,366,680 of record NC_058161.1, on the reverse strand, counting down.
TCAAAATAAAAAAATAATTTCATACACTGTGAGTACATTCAACTTATACATTTATTATTATATATCATATAATATATCAGACACATATAATTAATTCTAATAATTAATATCAGATACAATACATAATTATTGAACACTAATTCAAAAAATTTTACAAATAAAATTACATTTTAAAAAAATAGAAATAAAATCCCATTAATATTACGAGCATTAATTATTTGATTATATATCTTAATAATAAACTTATTATTTAATTATTTAAAATTAAAAAAAAAAATTTACCCAAATAATTACACCATTTTCTTAGAATAAACTTTCTACTTTTCCTAATTATTATTACACATTAACAAGTATATTTATATATGTAGATTGATAAATGCTACCTCCAAACTTTAATTACTCATTGTCAGTCATAAAAAAAGTCTCAGATATTTCTCTACTCTAGATAAAATTTGAATACTTTTTGATAATTAATAAAATAACATAAATTGTTATTTTTTTATTTTATGCGGCTAGAATTTTTGCCTTGATTTTGAAATAATCTATATTATTAAAAGAATAAGAACAAATTTTGTATCCAGGATAGTCATATGATAAAATTGGTTTTTTTAGTAAAATTTAGTCATTGAAAAAGTTTTGATATGAATTTGTGTCTTTTTAAAGTTTTAACATCATTCACACCGATAGTCAATTTATTATGATGTATTTAGGCTGCATTCGAAAGTGCTCTATCTCTAGATACATAATTAAGGAATGGACTTGTATCTTGTGAACTATTGACATTTTTAAAGATATAAGCTCATCCTGATGTTACACTCATCGAGACCTTTCATTTGAATACCCACATTAATTTTTCATATATTTCATATATTTCTATATATTATATATATGTATATATGAAAAATATATCAAAAATGCATGGGTGTATTCAAATAAAAGCTCTTGATGAGTGAATAATCAGAATGAGCTTATATCTTTAAAATGGTCAATATTTAAGGAATGACCTTGTATCTTGTGAACTATTGACATTTTTAAAGATATAAGCTCATCTTGATGTTACACTCATCGAGACTTTTCATTTGAGTACCCATATCAATTTTTTATATATTTCATATATTTATATATATAATATATATGTACATATGAAAAATATATCATAAATGCATATAGGTACTCAAATGAAAGCTCTTGATGAGTTTAACATCGGAATGAGCTTATATCTTTAAAATATATATTATACATATTACATAGTTAAGGAATGACCGTGTATCTTGTGAACTATTGACATTTTTAAAGATATAAGCACATCCTGATGTTACACTCATCGACACCTTTCATTTGAGTACCCACATCAATTTTTCATATATTTCTATATATTATATATATGTATGTATAAAAAATATATCAAAAATTCATGTGAGTACTCAAATGAAAGCTCTTGACAAATGTAACATCAAGACGAGCTTATATCTTTAAAAAAGTGAATAGTTAAGAAACTACAGTTGCATTTTATCAAATTATCTAAAAAAAATATCTTTTATAATTTTTTTCTATTACCAATCACAAAGCCGTAATTTTAACATTCAAATTTTAAATTACTAAAAATTTAAATCATTAATTATGAATCTTAATTTTGAAACTACGGTTTTCTGATTGGACCTAACAAAAATCATAAAAGAAATTTTTTTTTTAGATTATTAAATTTTGAACAACTTATAGTTCAAAATATTTTTATACGACCAATATTTTCGCTTTAATATAAAAAATTTGATAATATTAATTTCAAAATTTAGGCAAAAATCTTGGCCCTAATTATATATATTTACTACATAAATAATTAAGCAGTATTCTTGAAGACAGTAGTAATTAGTCGATAGTAAATGTAGTAAAATATTACATATTTTCAATATAATAATTTTAATCTGTTTAATTAATTAATCCGACCTCTACGATCTACTAAAGGCGCATTGAGGCTTATCATCTTTTATTATTTATTTATTTATTAATTAATTAATTAATAAACTAAATTTGATAAAAGTTGAAGGTATTGGTGGCTGACTAGAGCACACACTAAACTATTTTAAATGAGTAATTAATTAATTTATAATAATCTCCAATTGATATTAAATTTACGTAATTAAAAAAAATGTTTAAAGCGATGATTTTATTACTAATTCAGTAGAGATAATTATGACGGGGAAATACAGCTCTCGCAGCCTTTTCGTGCGGGTCCAGTTGATTGCGATAATGGCGAGCTAGAAACGCTGCAATTACCTGTATTTACAAAAAATAAGGAGTCATTACTTAAATAATTTGAAATAATAAATAGATGTTTGTAATAAAAAATAATAAATTGTTATTTTTTTGTGTGATTGAGAGACTAATGACTTGGAATTAAAAATTACGTAATTAAGAAATGACCTTGTATCTTGAGAACTATTGACATTTTTAAAGATATAAGCTCACTATGACATTACACTCATTGAGACCTTTCATTTGAATACTCACATCAATTTTTCATATATTTATATATATTCTATATATGTATATATGAAAAAAATATCAAAAATGTATGTGGGTATTCAAATGAAAGCTCATGATGAGTGTAACATCAGTATGAGCTCATATCTTAAAAAATGTCATTAATTAAGAAATTACATTGTATTTTGTGAAATATTGACATTTTTAAAGATATAAGCTCATCGCGATGTTACACTCATCGAGACCTTTCATTTGAGTACCCACTTGCGTTATTGGTATATCTTTCATATATGCATATATATATATATATATATATATATATATATATATATATATATATATATATATATATATATATATATATATATATATATATATATATATATATAGAAATGATGTGGGTACTCAAATGAAAGCTCTTAATGAGTGTAACATCGGGATGAGCTTATATCTTTAAAAATATCAATAATTAAGAAATGACCTTGTATCTTGTGAAATATTGACATCTTTAAAGATATAAGCTCATCCCGATGTTACACTCATCAAGACCTTTCAATTGAGTACCCACATCAATTTTTAATATATTTCATATATTTATCTATATTATATATATGTATATATAAAAAATATATCAAAAATGCAAGTGGGTACTCAAATGAAAGCTCTTGATGAGTGTAACAACGGGATGCGCTTATATCTTTCAAATATGTATTATATATATTACATAATTAAGAAATGACCTTGTATATTGTAAAATATTGACATTTTTAAAGATAAAAGCTCATTCCGATGTTACACTCATCGAGACCTTTCATTTGAGTACCCACATCAATTTTTTATATATTTCATATATTTATATATATTATATATATAAATATGAAAAATATATCAAAAATGCAGGTGGGTACTCAAATGAAAGCTCTTGACGAGTGTAACATCAGGATGAGCTTATATTATTAAAAATGTCAATAGTTAAGAAAGTGCAATTATTATTCGCTAATTTAATTTGAATTTATTAATTATACTAATATTAGCAGACATTTGACAATTTTTTTAATTAATAAAAATTACGATAAAATAAATATTTAAAACAATTAAATTTAGAATTTTTTAAATTTTTTTCTCTTAATATTTTTTAATTAAGAAGAAAAACAAACAAGTTATCAGTCTCAGTGTTACGTGGAGCGAATAATGTATTAATAAATGAGTGTTAAGTATAATGTTAAGAAAACTAGGTATATAAAATAGTACAATGAGTGTAATAAGCACCCACCATCTATTAAATATTTGGTGCGAGGTGACAGGGGACATTGTAATGGTATTAGACTAGAGAAAAGCACTGGGATTAGCTCTTGGATCTTTTTGATTCCTGTATCTGACCGTCAACCAAACACCAACAAACTATAATCAATTATTAATTATCAATATTGTTAATAAAACCACAACCAGTTGTCAACAATCGTCAATAAATGAACAAACAGACAATTTTGGGTAATTAGTTATTGAATCATCCTACCTCTGTGAAGCTGAAAAATAGCCCAATACCCCCGCAGAGTTTGAACGCGTGGTCGATTGTTGACTGAAGTTTTTCCATACAAGGCTCGCATTTACAATCTTGTGGATGGTCCGTCCAATTTGTGGTAGTAGAACAGCAAAATTTCTGGTAAAATTAATTTTAATTTAATATAAATATAATGTCGTTTTATTTAATAATGAATTTTATTTAATTGCACTGTACTTTCTTAACTATTGACACTTTTAAAGATATAAGCTCATCCGATGTTACACTCATCAAGAGCTTTTATTTGAGTACCCACATGAATTTTTGATATATTTTTCATATTTACATATATGTAATAAATACAAATATATAAAATATATGAAAAATTGATGTGGGTTCTCAAGTGAAAGGTCTCGATGAGTGTAACATCAGGATGAGCTTATATCTTTAAAAATATCATTATTTGACAAGCTAGCAATGTCAGTTCTTAATTATTGACATTTTAAAGATATAAGCTCATCCCGATGTTACACTCATCAAGAGCTTTCATTTAAGTACCATCATGCATTTTTGATATATTTTTCATATGTACATATATATAATATATATAAATATATGAAATATATAAAAAATTGATGTGGGTACTCAAATGAAAGGTCTCGATGCGTGTAACATCAGGGTGAGCTTATATCTTTAAAAATGTCAATAGTTGACAAGATACAATGTCATTTTTTAAATAATGACATTTTTTAAGATATAAACTCATTTCTATGTTACACTCATCAAGAGCTTTCATTTGAGTACCCACTTACATTTATGATATATTTTTCATATCTACATATATATAATACTAGCTGTTACCCGCCCGCTTCGCTGGGCGCTTTATAGAATTGCATTTTTAGATCTAGACTTGAAATTTAATTAGAGTATTGTTTTGACTTGCACAGATTCCAAATGAGCATTGAAAGTTTTAGTTAATGTCATTGCAAGTCTCATAAGTAAAGTTGAAGTCTGTCTAGCTTCAAGTGCGAAGAATTTTTTTGTCATTTAAAATTTTCTCAGCGACATCAATTTTTCATAGAAAATAAACTTAACATGTTTTTTACATACCCAGTGTTTGGAAAATGCATTTATTTTAATCAGTAACATTCCCTCGATCCCGTAATAAGAACAATTTATAAGTTATGTAATCAGCAAAAATAACATGTATGTAAAATTCTAAGTTCGTTGACCGAATTACTACATATAATGTTAAGTTTTGGAAACCTTACAATGACTTTTTTCCCGCTGGTAAAGAGACGTTTGTTGCAAGGAAATTTTTAGCAAATGTTATTGAAACTCAATAGACAGGGTCTAAATTTTATGTTTCAAAAAGTTCTAGTTGATAAACAACAACATTTTCAGTAGATTTCATAGATATCTAACTATTTTAATTCTTGAAACCAATTTTACCATAACCAAACATACGATCAGCATATAAATATAAATTTTTAACACTTAGTTCACCAGACATAATTAGCTTCTTTCTTTAACTTTTTTTTTAAATGACGTGAAATCAATCAAATATTAAGGTTATATAATAAAAACAAAAGAAAATCGTATTAAAAACAAATGAATGAAAAATGAGTCTTTTGTTTTTATTAGCGGGAAAAAATGTATATAAAAATTAATCGTAAAAAAAATGAGAAAGGGTTGATAAAATCCAAAAATAAGTAGCCTATAACCATATATGAAAAATTCTGCGTCGAAAGGTAGCAGTCCCATCCCGATAGCTTCAGTAGTTTTGACGTCAACTTTTATCAAAGGAACCCTATTTCGTTATATATGTATATTTTCCACCCACGCATTCGCCCACGCGTAGGTATATATGGAACTAAATTCTCAAAAAAGTAACGTAATAAAAATTATTTCCTTTTATGCCGATAAAAAAAACAAATAAATTAAAGAAAAATGCTCGTCTTTTGTTTTTATGGGCGGGAAAAATGTTTATCTAAGTTAAATAGAAATAAAATGGTGAAGGATTGATGGAATTCGAAATAAGTAGCCTATAACCATCTACAATTCATTCCGCGTCGAATGGTCCTAGTCCCATGTCAATATGTTCAGTAGTTTTTGCGTGATTGACGGTCTACGAAACCCACTTTCCCTATATATATATATATATATATATATATATATATAGATATATAAATATATGAAATATATAAAAAATTGATGTGGATACTCAAATGAAAGGTCTCGATGAGTATAATCTCGGGGTGAACTTATATTGTTAAAAATGTCATAAGTTGACAAGATAGCAATGTTAGTTCTTAATTATTGACATTTTCAAAGATATAAGCTCGTCCTGATACGTGTCAAGTAGATTTACAAGCATGATTTCACAACAATCACATGCTTGTAAAGGTGGACCATTTCGTGAACTCTGCCGTCCATCTTACATTTGTCAAGAGCTTTCATTTGAGTACCCACATGCATTTTTGATATATTTTTCATATATACATATATGTAATATATATAAATATATGAAAAATTGATGTGGGTACTCAAATGAAAGGTCTCGATGACTGTAACATCAGGATGAGCTTATATCATTAATAATGTCAATATTTCACAAGATAAAAGGTTATTTCTTAATTATGTAATATATATAATATATATTTTAAAGATATAAGCTCACCATGACGTTACACTCATCGAGACCTTTCATTTGAGTACCCACATGCATTTTTGATATATTTTTCATACATACGTATATGAAATATATATATAAATCTATAAAATATATGAAAAATTGATGTGGGTACTCAAATGAAAGGTCTCGTTGAGCGCAAAGTCGGGGTGAGCTTATATTTTTAAAAATGTCATTAGTTGCCAAGATAGCAATGTCAGTTTTTGATTATTGACATTTTCACAGACATAAGATCATCCCGATGTTACACTCATCAAGATCTTTCATTTGAGTACCCACATGCATTTTTGATATATTTTTCATATATACATATATATAATATATATAAATATATAAAATATATGAAAAATTAATGTGGGTACTCAAATGAAAGGTCTCGATGAGTGTAACATCGGGATGAGCTTATATCGTTAAAAATGTCAATAGTTCACAAGATACAAGGTAATTTCTTAATTATTGACATTTTTAAAGATATACTCTCATTTTGATGTTACACTCATCAAGAGCTTTCATTTGCGTACCTACATGCATTTTTGATATATTTTTCATATATATATATATATATATATATATATATATATATATATATATATATATATATATATGAAAAATTAATGTGGGTACTCAAATGAAAGGTCTCGATGAGTGTAACATTAGGATGAGCTTATATCTTTAAAAATGTCAATAGTTCTCAAGATACAAGGTAATTTCTCACCTATGTATCTAGAGATAGAGAATTTTCGAATGCAGCCTATCAAAATATATTGACTATATATAGATTAAATTAAATGACTGAAAAATTTTCAATTGAAAAAAATTATTCTTAAAAATTCTAAATTTCATTTATAAAAAACAGAATAAATTGGAAAAAATACTTACTGTCACAGCTTCACAAGAAGGATGATCCATTTTTGGGTCAATATTGATAATATCAGTTCCATTAAATCCACAGCAATTGAAATTAGTCTGTACTTTGCTCTTCAGTTCCATTCCAACTCGTTTCCATCCCTATAATAAAGCAAAAATAAATAAATAAATGATTAAAATAAACATAAGATTAAAAATTTATTAAATAAATAAAATACCTGTTCTGCTAATTGCTCTTGTTGTTTGGCATTTACGGCAAGACACGCGCAAGCGATGCTGAATTGTACCAAAAACAGCAAGAATAAAATGAGCATGTACTGTTAAAAAAATAATAATAATTATTTAAGGAAAAATTTTAAGCTATAAATTTGTCAGATAATTATGAATGTAAGTATAAAATATGACTGATATGAGTCTTAGCGGCTTAGACGAGGTTTTATCAAAGGATACAAAGAAGAGAAGAACTTGGTGGTGCTTGACAGCTCCAATCAGACCCAATATTGATATAAGGATTAAAATTACTCCACAGGCTAGGATTCCGCCGATTATTGGGAGGTTTGTTACCAATGCTGATGCTCGGCCGTACACTGCTACTCCAATTAGTATGAATGCTACTACCTGTAAATTAAAAATAATTTTTTTCAATAACAATAATAAAAAAATATCTTTTAAAAATTTCATTTAGAATTTTTAAAATTTTCTAAATGTCACAATTTGTTAAAAATAATATTTTTTTAAAAATAAAAAAAAATTATAAATACAATCTTTTATAACATTAAAAATTAACACACTTGAAAATTATTTTATTTTTATTAAAAAATAAATTAGGTCTGAAAAATTATTTTTAAAAAATTGCATTTATAATTTTTGACAGCTTTTGAAGATAATTTTTTTACTATAATCTATATTATTAAAAGAATAAGAAAAATTTTTTATCTATAGATACATAATTAAGAAATGATCATGTATCTTGAGAACTATTGACATTTTTAAAGATATAAGCTCATCCTGATGTTATATTCATCAAGACCTTTCATTTGAGTACTCACATAAATTTTTCATATATTTTATATATTTATATATATTATAAATATGTATATATGAAAAATATATCAAAAATGCATGTGGGTTCTCAAATGAAAGTTCTTCATAAGTGTCACATCGGGATAAGCTTATATCTTTAAAAATGTTAGTAATTAAGAAATGACCTTGTATTTTGAGAACTATTGACATTTTTAAAGATATAAACTCATCTCGATGTTACATTCATCAAGACCTTTCATTTGAGTACTTACATGCATTTTCGATATATTTTTTATATATACATATATATATAATATATATAAATATATGAAAAGTTGATGTGGGTACTCAAATGAAAGCTCTTGATGAGTGTAACATCGGGATGAGCTTATATCTCGAAAATGTCAATAATTAAGAATTGACATTGCTATCTTGTCAACTAATGATATTTTCAAAGATATAAGATTACTTTGATATTACACTTATCGAGACCTTTTATTTGAGTACCCACATCAATTTTTCATATATTTTATATATTTATATATATTATGTATATGTAAATATGACATATATATAAAAAATGCATGTGGGTACTCAAATGAAAGCTCTTGATAAGTGTAACATCAGAATGAGCTTATATCTTCAAAAATGTCAATAATTTAAAACTGACATTGCTATCTTGTCAACTAATGACATTTTTAAAGATATAAGCTCACCCTGACATTACACTCATCGAGACCTTTCATTTGAGTACTCACATCAATTTTTAATATATTTTATATATTTATATATATTATCTATATGAATATATGAAAAATATATCAAAAATGCATGTGGGTACTCAAATGAAAGCTCTCAATGAGTGTAACATTAGGATGAGCTTATACCTTTAAAAATGTCAATATTTAAAAAAGTACAGTGCAATTTAACAAAAGTCATTATTTAATAAAGCAAAATTTTCTTTATTTATAGTTCACATAGTGACTAGTTACTAGTTTATTTATTTAGTAAATTTTAAAAATAATCACGTCTGAATAATTTAAAAAAAATATTTTTTTTTTTATTATAAAAAATTATTGTCATCAGCTGGATATCTAAATTGAGTCTATTGAACTAAGACACAATTTAGCTGTACCGTTATCTTCATAGCTAATATGATAATTTATATAAATAAAATATGTAGATCAATTTAATCTCCAAGTGCAGATTTTCCAATTAAAATTTATGAGATATATATATTTTTATATACTTACAATGTACAAAATATTCAATGCCGTGAGAGCATTTTTTGAGCACGTAAAACCCCCACACATTTTATTTTTTTGATGAAAAAGTTAATTTTTATTTCCTCAGTAATTGCCTCAATAGTCTTCTAATGTCAAAATTATTGACGTTTGGAGCTGCGGATAAAATTTAAAGATAAGTTATTAAATAAAATAAGACTACTTGCTATTATTATTATTTTTATTTTTATTTACGGCTTATTATTTTTGTTATTATTTACTTTTTAATTTTTTTTTTATTTACGCACTGAGTAAATGTAATTAATAGTTTTTTAATGTAAAATAATAAAGTTAACACGACGAACGCTGACGAACGCCAAGTTTCAACTGAAACTGGCAACTAGCTGACCTAGGAAAAAGAAAAATCGATTTGTTAATCTCGATTTGCGATCGCGAGATTTTAGCGGCCATCTTGCCCCGCGAAATTTTAATTCATGTTTTTTTTTACTCATAACTTGGAAATAAATTTATATAAATTTTTCGCCATACTACGTTTCAAAAATATAATAATAAAATCCGCTGACATTTTATAATATTTTGATTTTTTTATAATTAAAAACATTTTTAAAAAAATCAAATTTAAAGTTTTTCTTAATTTCTAAGTGTCCACATTTTTTTTTTAATTTTTTCAATTTTTTACTAATTTAATTAAAAATAAATTATTGTTTTTATTAATTATTTACTTAAAATTTTTTTATTTTTTATTATTATATTTATTAAAAAATAAAAACACCCGTCATTATCAGCTGTTACTTAATCACTGATAAAAAAGTTATGAAATGTCACGTCAAATAGTTTAATTTATTTCTGAAAGGTGACGCTACTGGTAAATTTAAAACTTCCGTTAAAAAAAATCACGGAATTTCCGCGGGAAAAATTCAAATTTAAAAATTCAATTAAATTATTAAAACATTTTTTAAAATTGTTTATTTATTCAAATTTATCAATTTTTAAGAGAGAATAATGCTATTGTTTACTTCAGCGCATTTTTAAATTTAATATCATTTATAAATTCTCACAATTATTTGCAATTCAAATTCCAGTAGTATGAATTAATTTTAGTCAGACGTGACATTTACAAATAATTTTTTTTTTGTTTTAATTTTCCTTCTTAATATTAATTTATTTTTTCTTTTGTTTCAAAAAAAAAGTTACAATTTAATTTAATTTAACAAAGAAAGAGTTGAAAAATTAATAAAGAGAAAAAAATTATTTTTCAATAAAAAAATTTAATTATTGTCTTTTGTGCTTTAAATTTTGAAAAATTATAAAGATTATCGATAAGAAAAATTGCAAGTTGTAGCAATAATTTTCTTCGAAAAATTATTTGAAAAATTAATAAATTATTTTATCACAAAAATGAAATAATTTTTTTTTTCGGATTTATTTTAAAAATTACTGCTCTAGCTAATATATCATTCATATCTGCCGCTGATAATCATTATTTAGTAAACTATAATACTAATTTTAATACTTTCATACTATAATCACAACGATTTGATAAGCTTACGGTAAAATGTAAGTACGACCTTATTAGCTTCTGTCAAACAGTCACTATACTGTTATTTGTAATGGAGTAGTTATGATGTTAATTAAAAATTGGCTGTTTTTTACAATTAATACTGTCATTCTTATACACTGCGGTAAGATCTCATTACTTTCGAATTATATAATACAAAAAAGTTTCCTTACATGGAAAGAAAAAGGAAAAAATTACACTATAAATAGTAAAAAGTGTCGCTTAAAATTAAAAACGATAAAAATTGCAGTTAGAAAGAAATATTTATGAAATTCAAACTTTAAATGTTAATTTTTACAGCTTTAAAGGTGATATTTAGATTTTACAATGTAATTTTTACATTCTCACAAAATCTGTAAGAATCACAATTTGAAACTGTAATTTTTCCAATTTTTTATATGAAGTGCTATGGTACATTACACTGATAAAAAAATTAACTTAACTCAAGAGCCAAAATCTTTAACCAAGAATACCATTTTGAAGAAAATGATTTTTTGAGTCAAGAGAATAAATTCTTGAGAAGAAAAATTTACTTAAATCAAGAATAATATCTTGACTCAAGAATTTATTTTCTTGACTCAACAAAATCATTTTCTTCAAAATACTGTTCTTGGTTTAAGATTTTGGCTTTTGAGTCAAGTTAATTTTTTTATCAGTGGATATAATGTAATTTTTCCCTTTTTCTATTTTCTGCGTAAACTAAATTTTTCTGCGTAAACTTAATTTTTTCTGCTAAAAATAATTTAGTTAAATAGAAAAAGTTATCGAGGCTTTATTGTTGTTCGGAAAAATCGTATATAACTTTAATTAAAATTTATTAATTCATTATTAATATTGCAGTTAAAATTTCGGCATCATTAGGGCGTATTGTTGGGGGTGTTATAACTTCTGCTGAAGAACATCCGTATATGGTGTCTCTTAGATTTCGTGATAAACATATTTGTGGGGGTACTATTGTATCCAATCGTTACATTCTTTCTGCTGCACATTGTCTTGTTAGGTAAAATTAAAGCAAAATTTTGCATATAATAATAAAAAGCAAATTAATAATTATAATAATTCATTTCAAAGAATTTCGCCATTTTTATTCACCATCATAGCTGGAACAAGTTCTCAACACGAAATAGGTGACGTTTATTTCGTTCACTTTCCAATAGTCCATTCATTTAAAATAAATGATGGCTCTAATGATATAGCTCTTCTTAGAACAACATCCAATATTAGATTCCATGATAAAGTTCAGCCGATTGAACTTACTGATGTAGACATTAATGAAGATAAGTATCCAGTGACCATGATTGGTTGGGGTCGGCTTACGGTAAATAACTTCATGGCTTAAGATAGCTTAATAATTACTAGTAACCTTGCAGTCACTATGTGACTGCGTGTGAACTATAAATAAATGAAATTTTGCTTGATTAAATAATGACTTGTTAAAATGTACTGTACTTTCTTAACTATTGCCATTTTTAAAGATATAAGCTCATCCCGATGTTACACTCATCAAGAGCTTTCATTTCAGTACCCACATGCATTTTCGATATATTTTTTATATATACATATATATAAATATATGAAAAGTTGATGTGGGTACTCAAATGAAAGGTCTTGATGAGTGTAACATCGGGATGAGCTTATATCTTTAAAAATGTCAATAATTTACAAGATACATAGTCATTTCTTAATTATGTATCTAGAGATAGATTATTTTTGAATGCAGCCTAAATACTTATCATAATAAATTGACTATCGGTGAGAATGATATGAAACCTTGAAAAGGCACAAATTCAAATCAAGAAAATGACACAAATTTAAATCAAGACAATGACACTAAATTTTACTAAAAAAAACTGATTTTATTATATGACTATCCTGGAAACAAAATTTATCTTATTCTCTTAATAATATAGATTAGTATAATTATTAAAATCAACTTAAGATTAATTAGATATAGCTTAAATAAATAAAAAACATGTTTTAGTATATTGGGCCGACTTCAACGTACTTACAAAAAATAAATTTGAATATTATTGATAACATAACTTGCAAGCGAGAATGGAATTTTATTAATGAAGGACACATTTGTGTGGCAACTACTTTGAAGCAAGGAAGTTGTTTAGTAGGTCAAATTATTAAAAATCTACTATAATTATAATTACAATAACATATACTTTGATATAATTAATTATTTCTTAATCAGGGCGATTCAGGTGGTCCAATAGTTGCTAACGATCGGCAAATCGGAATAATATCCTTTGGAAAAATGTGTGCTGCAGGAAAACCTGATGTTGCAACCAGAATTTATCATTATTTTAATTGGGTTCGCAGCTATGTTTTATTTTAAATTGTATAATCAATATATAAAGATACTTTTTCTATTTGTTAGCACCTATTAAAATCATAAAAATAAATCTGTTATTTAAATACTACCTAATATTTATTTTACACAAATAAATTTATTTGCGACAAAGATATGGTTTCAGTCTATTTATTTTAATTAAATAGTTATTTGTTTATAGTTAAAAAATCTTTCTTTAATACTTTAAAATCATATGTTTCAGTAAAATCACATTTTTTAACTATTAACAAATGTGATATTTTAATTTTGGTAAAGAAATCATGCTTTGTAATATAGTAAATAATATCTGAGATATTTTTAGGGTCATCAAAGCAATCAGGATCACTTTATTCATAAAATTTCTATTAGGGTAATTTATAATAAACTAAAATAATTAGCCAACAGTTGGATTTTTATAGTTTTTTTCCATCATTAAATCCATTTTAAATTTATCTATGCATATTAAATTAGTGAATTATGTTAGGCTTTGGATAAAGGCATTAAAATTAGGATAACTCAAATAGCAAAAGTACCCACTCAAACGTCTTATCATTTATTTCAAAGGAGATTTGTTAACTATTAAAAAATGTTATTTTAATTAAATAAACAGGCGAATTAAATGAAATAAACCAAAACAAAATAGATTTGGTTAAAAGTAATCCATATTTAAATAAACCAAATTTTTTAATATTAAATCCGTATTTTTAAGCTATTTTAAATAAATCTACGATTTTAAATCAAACAGTGGCAGTAATTCTAAATGTCTCTAATACATAGTTTGATAAACTAGTCAATTCTTTCAAGCATTTATTACTTTCATATCAAACATTGTATAGCGTGAATCGTTATACTGATAAGCAAAAGTACTTTTGTAGTGCATTATACTGAGTTTAAATTAAAGCATGCAGATATGAGTCAGAATATAATTAATTTTACTTCAAGAATAATTAATTTTTTAAATTTCCAATTAAATAATTCGGCACGATAATAACTCTACTCTTTACTTCTCTATTAATAAATATCTCTATTCCTAAATAATAACTATTTCTAAATAACTCTTTTCGTAAAAATCTCTATTCTTAAGGAAGTTCGAGCGTAACTAATGAGTCAAAATAATGTTAAAATTTTTTTTTCTTGCTCTCCTACCCGAAAGTACGCTCTTTCTGGACGCATTTTACTCCAGAAAGAGCAACATTTGTGGCTTGTTTTGGCGCATGCACGCTACGCATATTTTCTGGCCGGGCAGCACAGAACCTCGCTTTTTTTCATATTTTCGTGGCACGAGTTTCAACTGTCTAACAGTCACAACATCGTCTGTATGTAACATGTCAGCGCATAAACTAACCAGAAAATGTCAAAGAAATAAAAAATAATTTATAACTAGATTATTATTAATGAACTATTTAATAATAACACTACACAAATGATTCATATAAAAAGTTTATACAAAATAAAATATAAAAGTTTTGTGGACTTTATTTGCTTTCTTTTATATTTTGACAGCTAGTCAAGCAATGTTTATAAAACAATAGGTACATGACTCTACAAGCTTCTAATAATTTAATTTCAATCTTTCTTAGCCGTCGATTACTAACTAAAAATTAATTTTTAATCAACTCAGAAATAAATTCTATTATTAGAACGAGTTTAAATATTTGTGCCAAGTTCTGTGCATTTTATCACTCTAAATTAGAACAGTTGTTAGTAAACTTTAAAATAACTAATTTTTTTTTTTTTTTCAATTTATTAATTTTTACTTCTTTTTTTGTGTCCGCCCCGACCAGCAAAGCCTCGGCTTTGCAAAAGTCGGGCAGCGCCCCCCTCGCGCCCGGCAAAACCCCTTCCACAGAGTTACGTACTTTCGGGTGGAGAGCAAGAAAAATAGTATACAACCCACGACCAGAATGTTGGATGCCCTGACGTATGTCAGGAAATCCAACTTTATGGCCTAGGGTTGTAATATACTATTTAAATTTTAGTCTTCCCAATATTCGTAAAAATTCTTTATTTTAATTTAAAATAATTAAAACAATTTAATAATTGATGATTTTTACTTATTTAATAAAGTAAAGTAATAAAATGACTTTGGTATTTATTACTTGCCGGAATAAATAAACAGATTTGGCAATAGCAAGCTTGATTATAACCATAACCTGAGACGTGGATGAGTGTGTGAGTTAAACATTTCTCTCTCTGTAACTATATTTCTATCCTTTTGTTTTTTCTCAGCTGTTGACGCGATGTTGTCAAATCTTTATTCGAATAAATGGCTGACGATAAACCAGTTACAAACATAAAATTTGACTTTAAATATTTCAAAAATTATATCGGTAATGTATTATTATTAAATTGTTTTTATATTTTGCAATAATCCAAGTTTCTTGTGTATAGTTTTTTATCCGTTAAAGTTGGGAGGTTAATATTGAAAAAAATAATTAAAGTCTCGACAAAACGTTTGTCTTCCATAAGAGCCCGTGTATAAGGAGATAAAATATGTGATTTTTAAAATTTAATATCCAAGTAACTAAAACGGTGAATCTTTTTTAAATTTTGGGATTAGATAAATTACGTATTTATTTATACGTATACTTAATTTCAAAGCTCAAAGTTGGAAATTATTTTTTACATTAAATTCGCTCGAACTTCCTTAAGAATAGAGATATTTAGAAATAGTGTTATTTAGAAATTTAACTATTTAATATAGAGATATTTATGAATAGAGAAGTAAAGAATAGAGTTATTATCTTCCCAATAATTGTAATCTTTGATTCGCTAAATTCGATTTTATTAGTCTTCTTTAGAACGATGTGAATTTTGAATATAATCCCACAAATAAACTTTGTCCAATAATGACACTTGTGAATTAAGAAACACTGTTCTATTCGTTGTTGCCGCTATTCTTTGTCGGTATAGCCAAAAGCGTTCGGCGTAATAACTGTAAATATGGAATAAAATAAAAGATACCACAGCAATCATAAATAGAAACTCGCAAAGAGCTATCATAAATTGAATGCTTATGTATGTTATTTTTTTCATTTTATTGGTTAATTGATATTTAATAATCAATAGCAGTTTTATAATGATGTAAATCTATATCTTTTTATTGTACTAATTAAAACTATATTGTTTTTAAAAAAATTATTTTTAGTACAAAGATGAAATAATTTAGATATGTCTAAAAAAATTATTAGTAACCCGAATTACTCCTCGAAATAATTAATTTTTGACTGATTGAAAATAAAAAATAATAACTAGATGAGTAAAACAAGATAAGCACACAGAAAGAAAATTTCTTGACTGGAGAACAAAATTCTTGGCTCAAGAAAATTTGTCGGTGCCTGAAAGAAGATCGAAGTTGTGTTGGCCGAAGTTAAAATTTTTCTTTAAATTCTATTTTTGGTGCAAGTTATTTTTTCTTTATCATAAATACTTGATACAATAAATTTTTATATTTGATTAAGATTTTTAGATACTTTAGGGAAGCAGCGCCACCTACTTCAGCTGAGAAAAAAATTTTCTCACCTTGAGAAAATTTTTCTCGAGAATATTTGATACCCATTTTATATTATTTTACCGTGCAATTATACATATTGAATGAGAAAATGATTAAATATTATTTGATCTTGCCAATTGACATGTTAATCAATAAAAATATTAATGAAAATTAACTTCTATCTTTATATTTAATTTTTTGGAGTAAGAGAGAAATTTCCTCAAGACAAGAAAATTAACTTCTATCAAGAGCTAAATTTTTTGGAGCTTCGAGGCTGAATTTTCTCAAAAAAACAAGATTTTCTTGACAAACAAATTTTCTTCGATCAAGATACGTATTTATTAAAGCAAGAAAATTAATTTTGTTGGAATAAGTGCAATTTCTTGTGTCAAAAAAAATTTTTTTTCGCTCAAGAAAATAATTAAGAAGAAAAATATTTTCTTGGCTCAAGTGAACCTTTTTTTCTGTGCAGGTAGTTAAATATTCAATAATTTTTTTTTGCATCACATTAATCAATTAATTAAGTAAATAATTGGAATTATATAAAATTAAAAATTTAAAAATCATTTAATGTTTCGCAATAATAATGTCAAATATTTATTAAATTAGTACGATTGGTTACATTCGCAATTATTTTTAAAATTAACATTTGCTCATTTATTTTCGGTCAATAATTACATTTTTTAAGATGTTTGAACAGTTAACACAAAAAACTGAAGTAAAATTATATGGATTTATTATTTTTCAATCGATGAAGAGAAATCAATAAAATTTTAACCGTTGTGAATAAAGCTCAACGCTAAAAATTATTATTTAAGAGTTTGTGTTTTAAAAATGTTCTCTTCTTTGATTATTTCTTATTTAATGATTAGTATTCTTGCCAAGCAATCACTTGGAAGTGCAGCATCTTCATCATCATCATCATCATCTTCTTCTTCTTCTTCATCAACGAATACTGATTTTGCGTCGTTATCCAACGGCCCTTGTCCAAAAATTGTTGTGGATCAAGTTGATTTTGATAAAGTAAGAATATTTTAAATAAATTATAAATATTTAACTACCAGAGCTTACACAAGTTATGCGCAAGTACATTAAACATGCTTACTGCATAAAATTTCTGATAAAATCTAAAATGACCTTGTATCTTGTGAACTATTGACATTTTTAAAGATATAAGCTCATCTTGATGTTATACTCATTGAGACCTTTCATTTGAGTACCCACATCAATTTTTCATATATTTTATATATTTATATATATCCACAGATTCGGTAGAATCTGGCGCCAAGTTCCGTTCAAATCCGTTGTAAACGGAGCGCCAGACTATCGAGTATGTTTACTGTAAGCAGAACGGTATTTCGAGGTTGCAAAATTTTATTTAATTCTACGGTACTTTTTGTTCCTAAATTTTATATTATAACAGTAATTCATACTTTATATTATTAGTTCATTATATTCAATTATAACAATTAATCTACTTAAAATTACTAAATTTAGTCAGCACAAACTATAGCAACGCAAAAATTTCGATCCTGACTTTTTTTTCGATGTAAAAAGTGACATGCCACAGACTAAATAATTTGAGATTGCATGGTAATCCTCCAATAGATGGGAAACTACAGTTAAAAAAATACATTTCACAGCTTGCTTCTATACCCGCCAGGGTGCGCTGGAATTATTTTTACATAAACTGTAGCTTCAAGGGGATAGTTTGCTATAAAAAATGCAGCCAACGCGAGATTTAAGTTGGTACCAAATGTAAATTTTTATTATAACTACAAAAAATACTAAAATCTGAACAAAAACAGTTTAACTATAAAAAAAATCGCGCCAAGTCCACGTTCATAAGACTATTAAGAAAAAAGAAATTTTTTTTTTCTTTACAAAAAGATATAAAATAAAAAAATAAAAAAATCAAAGTAACCGATATGATTGTATAAGATTATCGAAAATTAAAAAAAATTTTGTTGTAAATTTAAAAATTAAAAAAAAAATTTTGGAACGTACTTGGTGTGCGTCATTGTGTATTTCAATTTTATTAAAGTACTAGTAAATAGACTACGAATTTCATTAAAAGTAAAATATTTTGCAACGACGCACACTAAATACGTTCCAAAATTTTTTTTTTAATTTTTAAATTTACAACAAAATTTTTTTTAATTTCCGAAAATCTTATACAATCATATCAGTTACTTTGATTTTTTAATTTTTTAATTTTATATCTTTTTGTAAAGAAAAAAAAAAATTTCTTTTTTCTTAATAGTCTTATGAACGTGGACTTGGCGCGATTTTTTTTACAGTGAAACTGTTTTCGTTCAGATTATATATATATGTATACATGAGAAATATATAAAAAATGCATGTGGGTACTCAAATGAAAGCTCTTGATTAGTGTAATATCAGAATGAGCTTATATCTTTAAAATCTTCAATATTTAAGAAATGACCTTGTATTTTGTGAACTATTGACATTTTTAAAGACATAAGCTCATCCCGATGTTACACTCATCAAAACCTCTCATTTGAGTACCCCCATCAATTTTTCATATATTTTATATATTTATATATATTATACTAGCTGACCCGGCAAACGTCAACGTTGTTTTGCCATATAAATAATTTCCTAGTAATTTCTAGTGTAGACAAAAAATAGCTTACTTATTGTAAGTATGTATGTATGTTAGAATGTGTATATTGTATGTATGTAAGAATGTGGTATATGCGTGAAATAAGCAT